>NC_134488.1:30238700-30538700 GCF_040206685.1 Ascaphus truei | reverse complement strand
CCTCCACCTCACTCCTCGCCTCTACTCCTCCACCTCACTCCTCGCCTCTACTCCTCCACCTCACACCTCGCCTCTACTCACCCCTCGCCTCTTCTCCTCCACCTCACTCCTCGCCTCTACTCCTCCACCTCGCCTCTACTCCTCCACCTCACTCCTCGCCTCTACTCCTCCACCTCACTCCTCGCCTCTACTCCTCCACCTCACCCCTCGCCTCTACTCCTCCACCTCACCCCTCGCCTCTACTCCTCCACCTCACCCCTCACCTCTACTCCTGCACCTGACCCCTCACCTCTACTCCTGCACCTCACCCCTCGCCTCTACTCCTGCACCTCACCCCTCACCTCTACTCCTGCACCTCACCCCTCGCCTCTACTCCTGCACCTCACCCCTCGCCTCGCCTCCTCCACCTCACTCCTCGTCCTCACTCCTCGCCTCTACTCCTCCACCTCACCCCTCGCCTCTACTCCTCCACCTCACCCCTCGCCTCCTCCACCTCACTCCTCGTCTCTACTCCTCCACCTCACTCCTCGCCTCTACTCCTCCACCTCACTCCTCGCCTCTACTCCTCGCCTCTACTCCTCGCCTCTACTCCTCCACCTCACTCCTCGCCTCTACTCCTCCACCTCACCCCTCGCCTCTACTCCTCCACCTCACCCCTCGCCTCTACTCCTCCACCTCACTCCTCGCCTCTACTCCTCCACCTCACTCCTCGCCTCTTCTCCTCTACCTCACCCCTCGCCTCTTCTCCTGCCCCTCGCCTCTACTCCTCCACCTCACCCCTCGCCTCTACTCCTCCACCTCACCCCTCTCCTCTACTCCTCCACCTCACCCCTCGACCTCTACTCCTCCACCTTCCCCCCATGCCTCTACTCCACCTCAACCCTCGACCTCTACTCCTCCACCTCACCCCTCGCCTCTACTCCTCCACCTCACCCCTCGACCTATACTTCTCCACCTCACCCCTCGCCTCTTCTCCTCCACCTCACCCCTCGCCTCTTCTCCTCCACCTCACTCCTCGCCTCTTCTCCTCTACCTCACCCCTCGCCTCTTCTCCTGCCCCTCGCCTCTACTCCTCCACCTCACCCCTCGCCTCTACTCCTCCACCTCACCCCTCGACCTCTACTCCTCCACCTCACCCCTCGACCTCTACTCCTCCACCTCACACCTCGACTCTACTCCACCTCACCCTCGACCTCTACTCTCCACCTCACCACTCGCCTCTACTCCACCTCACCCCTCGACCTCTACTCCTCCACCTCACCCCTCGCCTCTACTCCTCCACCTCACCCCTCGCCTCTTCTCCTGCCCCTCGCCTCTACTCCTCCGCTCTACTCCTCCACCTCAGCCCTCGCCTCTACTCCTCCACCTCACCCCTCGCCTCTACTCCTCCACCTCACCCCTCGACCTCTACTCCTCCACCTCACGCCTCGCCTCTACTCCTAAACCTCACCCCTCGCCTCTACTCCTCCACCTCACCCCTCGCCTCTTCTCCTGCCCCTCGCCTCTACTCCTCCACCTCACCCCTCGCCTCTACTTCTCCACCTCACCCCTCGCCTCTACTCCTCCACCTCACCCCTCGACCTCTACTCCTCCACCTCACCATTCGACCTCTACTCCTCCACCTCACCCCTCACCTCTACTCCTCCACCTCACCCCTCACCTCTACTCCTCCACCTCACCCTCGCCTCTTCTCCTCCACCTCGCCTCTACTCCTCCACCTCAGCCCTCGCCTCTACTCCTCCACCTCACCCCTCGCCTCTACTCCTCCACCTCACCCCTCGCCTCTACTGCTCCACCTCACCCCTCGCCTCTACTCCTCCACCTCACCCTTGCCTCTTCTCCTCCACCTCGCCTCTACTCCTCCACCTCAGCCCTCGCCTCTACTCCTCCACCTCACCCCTTGCCTCTACTCCTCCACCTCACCCCTCGCCTCTTCTCCTCCACCTCGCCTCTACTCCTCCACCTCAGCCCTCGCCTCTACTCCTCCACCTCACCCCTCGCCTCTACTCCTCCACCTCACCCCTCGCCTCTACTCCACCTCACCCTTGCCTCTTCTCCTCCACCTCGCCTCTTCTCCTCCACCTTAGCCCTCGCCTCTACTCCTCCACCTCAGCCCTCGCCTCTTCTCCTCCACCTCACCCCTCGCCTCTTCTCCTCCACCTCGCCTTTTCTCCTCCACCTCGCCTCTTCTCCTCCACCTCAGCCCTCGCCTCTACTCCTCCACCTCACCCCTCGCCTCTTCTCCTCCACCTCGCCTCTTCTCCTCCACCTCAGCCCTCGCCTCTACTCCTCCACCTCACCCCTCGCCTCTTCTCCTCCACCTCGCCTCTTCTCCTCCACCTCGCCTCTTCTCCTCCACCTCAGCCCTCGCCTCTACTCCTCCACCTCACCCCTCGCCTCTTCTCCACCTCAGCCCTCGCCTCTACTCCTCCACCTCACCCCTCGCCTCTTCTCCTCCACCTCACCCCTCGCCTCTTCTCCTCCACCTCGCCTCTTCTCCTCCACCTCGCCTCTTCTCCTCCACCTCACCCCTCGCCTCTTCTCCTCCACCTCACCCCTCGCCTCTTCTCCTCCACCTCGCCTCTTCTCCACCTCAGCCCTCGCCTCTACTCCTCCACCTCACCCCTCGCCTCTTCTCCTCCACCTCGCCTCTTCTCCTCCACCTCGCCTCTTCTCCTCCACCTCGCCTCTTCTCCTCCACCTCGCCTCTTCTCCTCCACCTCAGCCCTCGCCTCTACTCCTCCACCTCACCCCTCGCCTCTTCTCCTCCACCTCGCCTCTTCTCCACCTCAGCCCTCGCCTCTACTCCTCCACCTCACCCCTCGCCTCTTCTCCTCCACCTCGCCTCTTCTCCTCCACCTCGCCTCTTCTCCTCCACCTCACCCCTCGCCTCTTCTCCTCCACCTCACCCCTCTCCTCTTCTCCTCCACCTCACCCCTCGCCTCTACTCCTCCACCTCACCCCTCGCCTCTTCTCCTCCACCTCGCCTCTTCTCAACCTCACCCCTCGCCTCTACTCCTCCACCTCACCCCTCGCCTCTACTCCTCCACCTCACCCCTCGCCTGTACTCCTCCACCTCGCCTCTTCTCCTCCACCTCGCCTCTTCTCCTCCACCTCACCCCTCGCCTCTACTCCTCCACCTCACCCCTCGCCTCTTCTCCTCCACCTCACCCCTCGCCTCTTCTCCTCTACCTCACCCCTCGCCTCTACTCCTCCACCTCACCCCTCGCCTCTACTCCTCCACTTCACTCCTCTTTTCCTCCACCTCGCCCCTCGCCTCTTCTCCTGCCCCTCGCCTCTACTCCTCCACTTCACCCCTCTTTTCCTCCACCTCGCCCCTCGCCTCTTCTCCTGCCCCTCGCCTCTTCTCCTCCACCTCACTCCTCGCCTCTACTCCTCCACCTCACCCCTACTCCTCCACCTCACTCCTCGCCTCTACTCCTCCACCTCACCCCTCGCCTCTACTCCTCCACCTCACCCCTACTCCTCCACCTCACCCCTCGCCTCTACTCCTCCACCTCACCCCTCTCCTCTTCTCCTCCACGTCACCCTTTGCCTATACTCCTTCACCTCACCCCTCGCCTCTTCTCCTGCCCCTCGCCTCTACTCCTCCACCTCACCCCTCGCCTCTACTCCTCCACCTCACCCCTCGCCTCTACTCCTCCACCTCACCTCTACTCCTCCACCTCACCCCTCGACCTCTACTCCTCCACCTCACCCCTCGACCTCTACTCCTCCACCTCACCCCTCACCTCTACTCCTCCACCTCACCCCTCACCTCTACTCCTCCACCTCACCCCTCACCTCTACTCCTCCACCTCACCCCTCGCCTCTTCTCCTCCACCTCGCCTCTACTCCTCCACCTCAGCCCTCGCCTCTACTCCTCCACCTCACCCCTCGCCTCTTCTCCTCCACCTCACCCCTCGCCTCTACTCCTCCACCTCACCCCTCGCCTCTACTCCTCCACCTCACCCCTCGCCTCTACTCCTCCACCTCACCCTTGCCTCTTCTCCTCCACCTCGCCTCTACTCCTCCACCTCAGCCCTCGCCTCTACTCCTCCACCTCACCCCTTGCCTCTACTCCTCCACCTAACCCCTAGCCTCTTCTCCTCCACCTCGCCTCTACTCCTCCACCTCACCCCTCGCCTCTACTCCTCCACCTCACCCCTCGCCTCTTCTCCTCCACCTCACCCCTCGCCTCTTCTCCTCCACCTCGCCTTTTCTCCTCCACCTCGCCTCTTCTCCTCCACCTCGCCTCTTCTCCTCCACCTCAGCCCTCGCCTCTACTCCTCCACCTCACCCCTCGCCTCTTCTCCTCCACCTCGCCTCTTCTCCTCCACCTCAGCCCTCGCCTCTACTCCTCCACCTCACCCCTCGCCTCTTCTCCTCCACCTCAGCCCTCGCCTCTACTCCTCCACCTCACCCCTCGCCTCTTCTCCTCCACCTCGCCTCTTCTCCTGCCCCTCACCCCTCGCCTCTACTCCTCCACCTCACCCCTCGCCTCTTCTCCTCCACCTCACCCCTCGCCTCTTCTCCTCCACCTCACCCCTCGCCTCTTCTCCTCCACCTCACCCCTCGCCTCTTCTCCTCCACCTCACCCCTCGCCTCTACTCCTCCACCTCACCCCTCGCCTCTTCTCCTCTACCTCACCCCTCGCCTCTTCTCCTTCCCCTCGCCTCTTCTCCTCCACCTCACTCCTCGCCTCTACTCCTCCACCTCACCCCTACTCCTCCACCTCACTCCTCGCCTCTACTCCTCCACCTCACCCCTACTCCTCCACCTCACCCCTCGCCTCTGCTCCTCCACCTCACCCCTACTCCTCCACCTCACCCCTCGCCTCTACTCCTCCACCTCACCCTTTGCCTATACTCCTCCACCTCGCTCCTCGCCTCTACTCCTCCACCTCGCCTCTACTCCTCCACCTCAGCCTTCTCCTCTTGTCCTCCACCTCACCCCTCTGCTCTACTCCTCCACCTCACCCCTCTTTTCCTCCACCTCACCCTCACCTCTACTCCTCCACCTCACCCCTCTTTTCCTCCACCTCACCCCTCACCTCTACTCCTCCACCTCACCCCTCTTTTCCTCCACCTCACCCCTCTCCTCTACTCCTCCACCTCACCCCTCTTTTCCTCCACCTCACCCCTCGCCTCTATTCCTCCACCTCACTCCTCGCCTCTACTCCTCCACCTCACCCCTCGCCTCTACTCCTCCACCTCACCCCTCGCCTTTACTCCTCCACCTCGCCCCTCGCCTCTCCTCCTCCACCTCAGCCCTCTCCTCTTCTCCCCCACCTCAGTCCTCGCCTCTCCTCCTCCACCTCAGCCCTCGCCTCTCCTCCTCCACCTCACCCCTCGCCTCTACTCCTCCACCTCACCCCTCGCCTCTCCTCCTCCACCTCAGCCCTCTCCTCTTCTCCCCCACCTCAGCCCTCGCCTCTCCTCCTCCACCTCAGCCCTCGCCTCTCCTCCTCCACCTCAGCCCTCTCCTCTCCTCCCCCACCTCAGCCCTCACCTCTACTCCTCCACTTCAGCCCTCGCCTCTACTCCTCCACTTCAGCCCTCGCCTCTCCTCCTCCACCTCAGCCCTCTCCTCTTCTCCCCCACCTCAGCCCTCTTCTCTTCTCCCCCACCTCAGCCCTCTCCTCTTCTCCCCCACCTCAGCCCTCGCCTCTCCTCCTCCACCTCAGCCCTCGCCTCTCCTCCTCTACCTCAGCCCTCTCCTCTACCTCAGCCCTCTCCTCTTCTCCCCCACCTCACCCTCGCCTCTACTCCTCCACCTCAACCCTCGCCTCTACTCCTCCACCTCACACCTCGCCTCTACTCCTCCACCTCACTTCTACTCCTCCATCTCACCCCTCGCCCCTACTCCTCCACCTCACCCCTCGCCTCTACTCCTCCACCTCACCCCTCGCCTCTACTCCTCCACCTCACCCCTCGCCTCTACTCCTCCACCTCGTCTCTACTCCTCCACCTCAGCCCTCGCCTCTCCTCCTCCACCTCAGCCCTCTCCTCTTCTCCCCCACCTCACCCCTCGCCTCTACTCCTCCACCTCAACCCTCGCCTCTACTCCTCCACGTCGCCCCTCGCCTCCTCCTCCACCTCACCCCTCACCTCTACTCCTCCACCTCACCCCTCGCCTCTACTCCACCTCACCCCTCGCCTCTCCTCCTCCACTTCACCCCTCGCCTCTCCTCCTCCACTTCACCCCTCGCCTCTCCTCCTCCACCTCAGCCCTCGCCTCTCCTCCTCCACCTCAGCCCTCGCTTCTCCTCCCCCACCTCAGCCCTCGCCGCTCCTCCTCCACCTCGCCCCTCGCCTCCTCCTCCACCTCACCCCTCGCCTCTCCTCCTCCACCTCAGCCCTCGCTTCTCCTCCTCCACCTCACCCCTCACCTCTACTCCTCCACCTCACCCCTCGCCTCTACTCCACCTCGCTTCTCCTCCTCCACCTCACCCCTTGCCTCTAGTCCCCCACCTCAGCCCTCGCTTCTCCTCCTCCACCTCGCACGGACTCTCCAACTGATTTCTCATCTTTCCCTCTCCCTCCCCCAGCGTCTTCCCCATGGATTCCAGCCTCACATGAAGCTGGAGGCCGTGGACAGGAGAAACCCTATGTTAATAAGGGTCTGCAGTACCATGCAGAGGGAGGAGAACCGCATCAAGGTAACCTCTAGGACATGACTGCAGGTGATAGCCTGAAACATCTAGGGCAAGCAGACTGACACCTCTATGGCCTGACAGTGCAGGGTGCTGCACACTGACCATGCTAGGAAAGAGCAGAGACACAGACTCCCATCTCCAGGACATGACACTGGTCTCTCTTGCAGCTGCACTTCGATGGCTGGAGCTCTCTGTATGACTTTTGGGTTGATGCGATAGTCCAGATATTCATCCGGTGGGATGGTGTGCGAAGACCGGGCACCCCTTACAACTGCCCCCGGGTAAGAGGGTTGGGAACCGGGCACCCCCTGTAGCTCACCCCTTGATACAAGATCAGGGGGGTGTGGGGGTGTAACATGAAAGTTCTTTAAGTACATTAATAACAAAAAAAAAATGAGAAATTATAGGACCCTTTCAGTGTGAGATGGGCAGGCAGAATATTGGAGATAAGGAAAAAGCAGAGGAATTAAACAAATTATTTGCCCCTGTGTTTAAGTGGGAAGAATTAATTTCAATAGTAGTGCCGCAGGAGGAAGCCACAACCTCCATATTAATGAACAATTGGTTAACTGAAGAAGTTCATAAGCGACTTGATAAAATTAAAGTAAATAAGGCACGTGGCCCCGATGGCATACATCCAAGAGTTCTCAAGGAGTTAAGTTCAGTAATAGCCAAACTGTTACATTTAATAGGCAAGGACTCAATTTCCACAGGCTCTGTACCACAAGATTGGCGTAAAGCAGATGTGGTGCCTATATTTAAAAAGGGAGCTAGATCACAACCGGGGAATTACAGACCTGTAAGCCTGACTTCAATAGTGGGCAAGCTACTTGAAGGTTTAATACGGGATAATATTCAGGAATACCTGATGCGAAACAAAATTATTACTAATAGTTAGCATGAATTTATGAAGGATAGGTCGTACCAAACTGACCTTATTAGTTTCTTTGAGGAGGTAAGTAGGAATTTAGGGTAATGCAGTTGATGTGGTCTACTTAGATTTTGCAAAGGCTTTTGATACAGTTCCACACGAGGTTAGTGTACAAAATAAAGAAAATCGCGCTCGGTTAAAATATTTGCATCTGGATTGAAAAGTGGTTGAAGGACAGACAACAGAGGGTTGTCATAAATTGAACCTTTTCAGGTTGTGCTAAAGTTGTGAGGAGTACCTCAGGGATCGGTACTGGAACCCCTGCTTTATAACGTATGTTAATGACCTTGAGGTTGGCATAGACTAGTGAGAAAAGTCGCCATCTTTGCTGATGATAATAAATTGTGTAAGGTAGTAGAATCAGAGCAGGATGTAATTTCTCTCCAGAAGGACTTGGAGAGACTGGAAACGTGGGCAGGTAAATGGCAGATGAGTTTTAATACAGATAAATGTAAGGTTATTCATTTGGGGAAACAAGAATAAACAGGCAACTTACAAATAAAATGGGGATAAATTAGGAGAATCTTTTGATAGAGAAGGATTTAGGTGTGCTTGTAGACAGCAAGTAGACAGTGCTTGTAGACCGCTTACCTATAGTGCCCAATGTCAGGCAGAAGCTGTAACGGCAAACAAGATGTTATCTTGCATTAAACTGGGAATGGATGCAAGGGAAGTAAACGTAATTATGCCCCTTTACAAAGTGTTAGTAAAACCACACCTTGAATATGGAGTACAGTTCTGGCATCAGTCCATAAAAGAGCCAACAAATTAATAAAGGGGATGGACAATCTGACTTTTGAGAAGAGGCCAGCTAAATTAGACACGGGGCCATCCCTTAAGGTTGGAGGAAAGGAGATTTCACCATCAACAAAGGAAAGCGTTCTTTACAGCAAGGGCAGTTACAATGTGGCATTCATTACTCATGAAGACTGATGGCAGATACAATAGATATGTTCAAAAAAAGTTGGACGTCTTTTTAGAAAGTAAAGGGATATACCAAATAAGTAAACACAGGAAGGATGTTGATCCCGGGAGTTATCTGATTGCTAATTCTTGGAGTCAAGAAGGAATTTATTTCCCCTTATTAGATATCATTGGATAATGTGTCACTGGGGTTTTCTGTTTGCCTTCCTCTGGATCTATATACTGCAAGTACAGATATAGGATAAAGTATGTGTCATCTATGTTTAGCATAGGGTGAACTTGATGGACGCATGTCTTTTTTTTTAACATCATCTACTATGTGACTATAACTCCTGTTGGAGGCCTGGCTGTGTAACTGCCTTTCCCCCCTTCAGGTGCCACAGAGGCAGTGACAGTAGCAGGACAGGGCTGTCCCATCGCAGGCTGCAGAGGAATTGGGCACGTGCGGGGACCCAGATATGGCACACATTATACGTACGTATGAGAGAGACAGAGGGGTGGCACAGACAGAGGACATGGAGTTAGGTTGACGGTAGGGACCTGTGATGTGTCACTCGCTCTGTACCTCTGTTATAGCGCTGTTGGATGTCCCTACTCTGAGGTGAATCTGAACAGAGAGAGTTTCCTACAGGATCGTCTGAGTGGGGAGCGGCCACCCCCTGCACACAGCACGTCCCGATCCCGCAGACCAGGGACCCCCAACCCCACACCAGAAGCCCGGCCTGATTCCCCCCAATCCAGGTGATGCGACTTACCCTATTAAGTAATAGGAATCATCTAAGAATGCCCCCGGTGTGTGGCGCCCTCTTCTCCCATCAGAGGCAGGTGTCCCTGACATCTCAGGTGCTTAATGGGGCATTCTGACTTTTAGTCTCCTCCCTCCCCTACAGGAAGTCCCCGCCCCCTGATGGGGAGCGCTGGGGGCGGAGCAACATGTGGGAGACGTCGGAGCGCGAGTGGTTAGAAGAGGATGCCGATACCAAGGCCCAGATCAAGAGGTAAAGGGATGTCACCTGTCACCACTTAATATTAATGGGGCATTTATGGGGTGGGGAAGGGTCAGTCCCAAAATCACCTAATCACTGACATTTACAGTGCGATGTAAAAGTGACTCGATTACATCACCTTTACTTACCCCTAATGTCAAACCCGATTCCAACCCCAGAGAAATCTCAACGTCCAATCATTTTGGCAGGGCTTCTTAAATATGTCCACAGTGGGAAATTCGGCCTTATATAACTCCGCTTCTGATCGCTGCAGCGCCTTAACCTCATATAGGGCTAACCCTGTGATCTGCATGTATTAAAGCAGCGAGTGGTGTATGTCCTGGGCGGGTCAGGACTTGAAATCCTATTAAACATTGTATACTACGGCACTGACATTAAAGCCGTCACACAAGGGATTATAGGGCTGTGTGCTTTCCGTGTATGCTAAACCCTGTATAGGTGGCCATGGAAGTATAACGCCTTCAGTGATAGAGGCCCCATCACCATTGAAGGAGTTGGTAGGGGACAGTTATCCTGCCCAAGTCCCCTCCTTATCTTCTGTAATGTCACAGCGTTGGTGTGTGTCTGTCACAGGTCCGGTCACGCTCACACCTACATCCGCCTGCAGCTGGTCAAACAGGAAACAGATGGGACAGGTAGGAACTGTGTGTGCAGAGCATCACTTGTAACCCCTTCCCTGCCAGAGATGCATTGCTTGCAGATGCAGTGCACCTCACAGGCCACAAGATGGTGCTAACATCACTGTTACATACGTCTAGTCCTAGGTGTTAAACATTGTCATATATATATGTATTTGGGCCTATACGTGGATTGCAGGTTAAATTTAAGGTTAAAGGGTCCCACAAAGTGACATAAATTGGGGGTATCTGTATCACAGTCCCTGTGTCCGTCCCTCAGACACTGAGGTCAGTTTGGAGCAGGCTCTGCATCAGTCGGTCTTTATGACATCACTGTCCTCGGACCCGTGTCACCGGATCCACCTTTGCTGGGAGCAGCAGTGCCGCCTGCTACCCGAGGTCTCCTCCTACACAGCCAGGAGTGTGAGCAAGTGGAGTGCAGAGGAGGTGAGAGAGCGGAGAAGGTACTTGGGGAGAAAGGTACAGAGAGGGGGGAGGTAAACAGAGGAAGGGGGGAGGTACACACAGAGGAAGGGGGGAAGGTACACACACACAGAGGGGGGGGGAAGGTACACACAGGGGAGAGGGGGCAGAGGTACACACAGAGGGGAGAGGGGGCGGAGGGACACACACAGGGGAGAGGGGGCGGAGGTACACACAGAGGGGAGAGGGAGCGGAGGTACACACAAAGGGGGCGGAGGTACACACAGAGGGGAGAGGGGGCGGAGGTACACACAGAGGGGAGAGGGGGCGGAGGTACACACAGAGGGGAGAGGGGGCGGAGGTACACACAGAGGGGAGAGGGCGGAGGTACACACAGAGGGGAGAGGGGGCGGAGGTACACACGGGAGAGGGGGCAGAGGTACACACAGAGGGGGGGGAGGTACACAGAAAGAGAAGGGAGGGGGGGAGAGAGGTACTCAGGGAGAGGGGGGAGAGGTACTGACAAAGGGGGGAGGAACTAAGAGATAGGTGAGCTATTTAGAGGTTGAAGTTGTATTGAGAGTAAGGGATTACTCCCCATCGCTCACATACTCTCCCTTTCTCTCCCTCCCTTTTTTTTCCCTCCCTTTCCCCCTGCTCCCTTTTCCCCCCTCCCTCTCCCTTTTCCCCCCTCCCTTTTCCCCCCTCCCTCTCCCTTTTCCCCCCCCCCCTCCCTCTCTCCCTCTCCACGCTCCCTTCCCCCCCCCCCTCCCTCTCTCAGGTTGCTGCCTTTGTACAGCAGCTCCCAGGCTGCACTGAACAAGCCTATGTGTTCAGGGAGGAGGTAAGTGATCCTCCAACATTCCCCAGGGGAGTCACAGGTGAGGGGTGGAGAGGGAGGGCAAAGAGGAGTAGAAAGGATAGATGGAAAAGTGATGGGGGGGGCGGAGGAGGAGCAGAAGGAAGAAAAGATGAGGGGGAGGGATACATACATTCCACCTCTCCCTCTCTCTTCCCTCTCTCTTCCCTCTCTCTTCCCTCTCTCTTCCCTCTCTCTTCCCTCTCTCTTCCCTCTCTCTTCCCTCTCTCTTCCCTCTCTCTTCTCTCTCTCTTCCCTCTCTCTTCCCTCTCTCCTCTCTCTCCGCACTCTCCGCACTCTCCGCACTCTCCGCACTCTCCGCACTCTCCGCACTCTCCGCACTCTCCGCACTCTCCGCACTCTCCGCACTCTCCGCACTCTCCGCACTCTCCTCTCTCTCCGCACTCTCCTCTCTCTCTCGCACTCTCCTCTCTCTCCTCTCTCTCTCGCACTCTCCTCTCTCTCCTCTCTCTCTCGCACTCTCCTCTCTCTCCTCTCTCTCTCTCCTCTCTCTCTCGCACTCTCCTCTCTCTCCTCTCTCTCTCGCACTCTCCTCTCTCTCCTCTCTCTCTCGCACTCTCCTCTCTCTCTCGCACTCTCCTCTCTCTCCTCTCTCTCTCGCACTCTCCTCTCTCTCTCGCACTCTCCTCTCTCTCCTCTCTCTCTCGCACTCTCCTCTCTCTCTCGCACTCTCCTCTCTCTCTCGCACTCTCCTCTCTCTCCTCTCTCTCTCCTCTCTCTCCTCTCTCTCTCGCACTCTCCTCTCTCTCCTCTCTCTCTCGCACTCTCCTCTCTCTCCTCTCTCTCTCGCACTCTCCTCTCTCTCCTCTCTCTCTCGCACTCTCCTCTCTCTCCTCTCTCTCTCGCACTCTCCTCTCTCTCCTCTCTCTCTCGCACTCTCCTCTCTCTCCTCTCTCTCTCGCACTCTCCTCTCTCTCCTCTCTCTCTCGCACTCTCCTCTCTCTCCTCTCTCTCTCGCACTCTCCTCTCTCTCCTCTCTCTCTCGCACTCTCCTCTCTCTCCTCTCTCTCTCGCACTCTCCTCTCTCTCCTCTCTCTCTCGCACTCTCCTCTCTCTCCTCTCTCTCTCGCACTCTCCTCTCTCTCTCGCACTCTCCTCTCTCTCTCGCACTCTCCTCTCTCTCTCGCACTCTCCTCTCTCTCTCACTCCCTCTCCCCCACAGCAAATAGATGGGGAGGCCTTCATGCTGCTGACTCAGAGTGACCTGGTGAAGATTCTGGGCATAAAACTTGGACCTGCCCTCAAAATCTACAACTCCATCCTTATGTTCCAGACCTCATCCCGGGACTGAGGGGACTGAGAGGGGGGGATACGTACCCTGCAGGGGAGGAGCGGTGGGGAGATACACATCTGCGGAGGAGGCGAGGGGGGACACACCTGCCAGGGAAGAGAGAGCAAGGGGAGAAATACACAACCTGAGAGGGAGAGTGGGGGGTTACACACACTGCAGGGAAGAGAGAAGGGGGAGATATTCAGTCCCCACAGAATATATATATATATATATATATATATATATATATATTAAAGCTACAGTCACCTTTGGTCACTGCCCTACAGTCTGAAAGGCTGGGTGCACAGAGATACTCGTCACAGCTGTATACTGTGCATCCCCCGATGCTCGCCTTTCAACGCAGTTCCAAAATTACTCTCTTAACCACTTCAGTGCCGGGGGGGGGGGGGTCAGCAATTAGTTGGGGGGAAAACAACCCTTTGGAGGTAGAGGGTAGCCCTACTTCTGCAATGCCTTAATGCCCTGTATTCCCAGGGATTCTGCCCCAAGGGGCAAAACTGTATTCTGCTTTTCTAACCAGGACAATAAAATGATTTTCTGTTCACAGTGTGTGTGTGTTATAAATGGCTGGTCTTGCATTAACCCATGGTGTGCCTTATATATATATATATATATATATATATATATATATATATAATCATCAAAAAAATGTACGCTACTTTCTATATTGGCTTGCAAATTATTAGGGAAATGTAACATCCCAAGTCTTTTAACAAATGAATAATTTCATTGCATATTTTAATCGAAAAATGATTGAAGCCTGCTAACCACTTCAAGGTAAACGCCATTTAAGAGGGTATCTAAACTAAATATATAATACCTCTTATTGTCTTATGAACTAAACCGCTTCATAATTACTATTAATATAAAATGTCACTAATAAATTGCCAGCCAATTCGGAAGGAAGTGCACGCACACACTCTTTAAGTTATGGTGGGTGAAAAAGGCGACAAAAAACCTCCACCGTTGGCATATAGCCAATAAAGAATATCACTTGTGAGCACATTCACATGTCTTAGACAGGTCTGCAACCCCCTGCCTTTCACCATCATCACCTAGCATACCTAGCTTATATGGGTTCCATGTAAAAATGGATTTCAGGCAAAAGGTGACAGTGTGCTCATTTGCATGTCATTTCCCAGAATCCCTTGCTGCAGTGGGAGCACTGCATGCGAGGTGATGATGGTGAAAGGCAGGGTTGCAGACCTGTCTAAGACATGTGAATGTGCTCACACGTGATATTCTTTACATACATACCACCTCCCCAAGGGGTCAAGGTCAGTGATTACTGGTTTATAGTTAGACTTGGCCCCATTCTTATATATCTCCACTAACGCACACACACGGCTCTTACCCCCCTATAGCTAAACAGCATGTGTTACTCATTTATTGGGCTGGGGGAGCATCCTAGTGACTAAGTGGAAGATTGCGTGGACCCCTTTATCCTTACCCTTTATCCTTACCTTGTATACAAGGCAATGGTACGCCGTCATTCTCCTGCTGTATATTGCGGCTGTTTTCCGCTGAGCAGCAGTCTCACGCTGACCCATTCTCGGTGATACTATCACTGACGCAGCGCACACACTCTGTAAATAGTTCATTCACGGATTATGTACTCTCCATCGTCCCAGTTATATTTTAATCCAAGCTATTAAAAGTGTTATTGCCATTCAAGGTACTCATTTGCCATCAATATGGGACTATTTGGTTCTATGCACATGGTTACACAGGTCCAGGTATACGCAAATCAAATGCATATGTGCTGCTCAACATGGCTTATATTTAACAATCATTATATTTATCAATATGGGTAGCTGAGTTAATGCAAGAGGAGCTGTCCTGCCTGTCTCCCTACCAGAGGAGAATCTGCCATTACAGGGCCTTTTGTTTCCACTATTGCATTGTTCCCCTAGTGCACCTTCTCCAATTGCCACTCATTATTAAGAGGTAGAGCGGGTATCATGCTTCTAGTCTGTTGCCATATAATATAAAAAATTCTCATTCATTGATTCACACCTAGGTCTGTACACACACAATATACATATATTCCCCAGTCTATATGTGCTATGGCGGGGGCCTGAGTCCTTCTTCCCTTAGTACTCTATAATTGGACCCCTTCAATTAAACCAGATGAGATTTGTGTATATATTTGCTGGTGATTTATCACCCCATGGCAACCTTAACCTGGCAGCCCTTACCTCTTATACAAAAACAATGTGTACACACATACACACACCTATTGTCCATTATACTAGTGGTTATCACAATGGCGTGCAGTCACATTGCAGGCCTGTAAAGGGTGACACATTTGTGAGGCGTGCGTGCGTGATACAAGGATACTCAATTTGCAGGAAAGGCCTCCCCAATGTCTGTTATCCCGTTGTGCTTTGCCAGCCCGGAAACTATCTTCATCTCTCTTCCCCTGCTCTCTTCTCTCTTCCTCTGAGTGTAGAGAATGTGTTTCTGCGCCTGTCTCACTTTCTCTGTCTGTGGCTAGCAGTCTCATACAATCCACCTGTCACCTCTGTGAGTGTCAGGCTGTCTTAAGCCCCTCAGTCACCTGGTCTGTCACTCTCAGCCAGAATAGCAGTTAGGCAGGTGAAAGACACAGAAAATGTCCAAGACAGGAACAATATGAAAATAAATGTAAATTGTTTGTGGGTTGTAAAAGAGAGATGTTTGCTAGGGCAGTTTGAATTAGTGGAGTTAAGTAGACTTTTACAAAACGTGCCCCCAACATCTGAGCAGTGCCTCCCATTCTTTAAGCCTATCACTGTTGGCATCTACCCGCCCCCCCTAAGGCCCCGACAATTCCTGTCTGATGTGACTAACGTTCTCAGAAATACCTCTCAGAGTGGAAAAACTGAGCTGTTAGTTCTTCAATCTGTACACAATCCAAATCTCTAAATGTAACGCAACTCATTTCTCAACCAACTCAAACCAATCTGAAATCCTGCAGCCACTCATTGCCAGGGCAGCCACTCATTGCCAGGGCGGCCACTCATTGCCAGGGCGGCCACTCATTGCCAGGGCAGCCACTCATTGCCAGGGCAGCCACTCATTGCCAGGGCGGCCACTCATTGCCAGGACGGCCACTCATTGCCAGGGCGGCCACTCATTGCCAGGGCAGCCACTCATTGCCAGGGCGGCCACTCATTGCCAGGGCTGCCACCTTCAACTGAAGGCAAACCAGGCCAAAATCATTTTAAAAATCCCTTGGCGGCGTCTCCCGGCATCCTGCTGCAGTTCCCCCTCCAACTGCAGTGAACATGGCTGCGCCGCATTGCCATGTTAACAGGACGCTCCGTGGCACCGCGTAGCGTCGTGATGTCACGGGGTGTCCCGTTACCATGGCAACGCGGCGCAGCCATGTTCAGTGCAGTTGGCGGGGGAATTGCAGAATGCCGGAGCCTCGGAGACGCCGCCGCACCCCACCGCCACCCGGAGATTGACGGGCTAAACCCGTAGCCCGGAGGTAAGTGCCCGAAACCCGGCGTCTCCGGGTCAAACCCGGAAAGGTGGCAACCCTGCTCATTGCTAGAGTGTATGTTATCCTCCTGTCCCGGCAGAATCCAATCCCCTGGTGCTTTACCTAACATTTTCAGTGCTCGTGCACTTGTGTAATTAAAATCAGACTAAAACCCTACTCACTAGAACATTTTAAAATGTTAATCTTCAATAATTTATTGGTGACCTTACCAGCTGCCCTTGGTATAAATTCAATTTGATAACTGACCCCGATGTTGCACTTCAGTTTTTCCAGGCTGCGTGCCTAAAATTCTGTGATGTTTACGCTACCTTATGCAGAATCAGAGTCCATAGGGCCCACCTTCCCTGGGTTACATCTGAGTTTAGTGAGCTTTAGGGGTACATTATTGAATAGCTACAAACTAACTGCCTCAACGAATGACCGAAATAATTACCAATACATGCACTAGGCAGATGACTACAAAAGCACAATATTACGCTTGACTATTTTGATCAACACACATCAAATCCTGCAAAATTTGGGAATTTTATCAGCGGAGTGCTCACGGGCACGCTGGTCAAACACATTGTCGCAATGTGTTAGATCGCGCCGAGCGTGAGCGTCCAGCACTAAGTGCTGTAGAACTGCACAACAAGCTCTAAGCTGGATTCACTTTTATCATAAAAAATCTCATATGTGTCCATCTCTGGCTCTAACCACTTGGATGTTACCTGTGGTTTACCCCAAAGTCTCTCTTCCGGGGGCCTTTACTCTTTTCTGTCTTTATAAATGACCTATCCATAGTTTGTAAGACAGGGTTTATGCGCATGTGCGATGCGTTACTAGACTTTTTTTTTTTTAGCCTTAATGCACATGTATGCTGATAAGTGATGTACCGGGTACCCGGAAATTACCCGGTACCCAGCTATATTTAAAGTACTCGTAAATTACCCAGAACTGGCCCAAGGCGCTGGAACCCGGGGCCGGGTAATTTCCGCTCGGCTCCCTCGGTCTGCCTCTTGGAGAATAGCAGGAGCAGAGCAGCAGATGAGATTTACTTGCATTTGGCGGAGGAGGGTGAGGAGGACCACAGCGATATCCTGGTGGTGGTGGGAGCAGCGGAAGACATCATTCAGCCGGTGGCAGTGGCAGCAGAGGACGGCATCCTTCACAGCCGGTGCCGGTGCGAGCAGAGGAACATGTGACCAGAGCAGGAAAGTTACTATTGGACAGTCGGGGAGGAGCTGCACTGGAAATCGGAAGACTTCTGGGTCGGACCGCTGGGGCACGCTCCTCCCTGGCTGTCTATAGTAACGCTCCTGCTCTGGTGACATGTTCCTGTGCCCCCACCGGCACCAGCTGTGAAGGATGTCGTCCTCTGCTGCCATCGGCTGAAGAATGCTCCCACCGCCACCAGGATGTCGCCATGGTCTTCCTCACCCTCCACCGCAGGTAGGTCAAAACTAGCCAGCTGAGTACCCGGTAATTTTTTGGACCCAGTCCGTCCCTAATGCTGATGATACTATCTTTTATGCACACAACTCCAGCTTCTCTGAAATTTTAAATGTTCTGCAATCTGATTTCTCAAAGGTGGAAACCTGGATTACACGGAAAAATTTTTTTTTTTAAACACTGCCAAAATCTTACCTATGACATTTGGGGAAAAGGCTAAACTCCTAAAGCTTCCAACTCATTAGAGTCAACTCTTAACACAAAGCTAGTCTCGATTGCCAGCTTTCAACATTTGGGTATATGGCTATACTGAGCGCCTTCTAAGTATCCTCAAATTGGACCTCCGTTAAGTCCTCCCTAGCTCCCAGAAGGGCCCTATAAAGCTTGTTGGATGGGCTATTTTTGTGGTCACACTCTGGAGTTGAGATCCTATCCCTGAGGCCCTTAGTGGATTGTAGTTTAACTTATTTTCTGTGGGAGGATACTGAAATGAGGGTCCCTCTAATTGCTGCCTTATGCGCCTCCCATAGAGTGGAACCTGATGTAACTGAGCCCTTGTTTAATGGGGAATAAAACCCCAAACGAATCTTTATTCTTTCCTCAATTACAGTAAAATTCAGGAGGGGCTCATTAAGTCCCCACTGCAACTCTCAATTGGGCGAAATGGGTCCTAAGAACCAGTGTCAAGTACGGCACCGTGCGAGCACGCGACCTGCATACGGACAGAGGATAATACTCACGCCCGCAAGCGCTCCCACTATTTACCTCCGCAAAGGTCCGTTAAATGCACAATATCTCCTCTACAGGACAAGGATTAATACACAACCCGCAAGCTGTCCCACTCTTCACCTTCGCAACGGTCCCTCAAATGAGTTATATCTCTCCTCAATCCATCACAATATACCACCGCCACGAACAGCACACAAGGGAGCACGTGACTCAGATATGCAACCAGGGTTAATACACACGGCAACTCTAGCCAACTCACCTATCTCCTCTGCAAAGAACCAGTGAGTTAATATTAACTCAATTGCAAATCATATCTATCCACTGCCACCACCTGGGGGTATGCAAATATGATGAGATGTCAGATTAATATCTGCAAGGGCCCCAGGTCCCTGTTTATTAGAGAAAAAAGTATGCACATCAGTTGTTGCAAAATGTGTCCGAATACGTAAGATACTCTCTCCAGAGCGTGCACAAGTTCATTCAGAGCCCAAAGCATTACTTATTAAATGTTTATATATATATATATATATATATATATATATAATCAAAAAATAAATAGATGATACCGTTCTGTGGCTAACGAAATGCTTTTATTTGTGCGAGCTTTCGAAATACACTGATCTCTTCTTCCGGCGATGTTACAATGAATGAAGCAAACAAAAGGTATACTTAAAAACAGTGTTTCTTGGAATGTTATCTGTGCTTGTCCTTCCCCCGGTGTGGATACTATGTGGTCCCTATTGGAGTAAAACACATCCTGCTTTCAGGAACCTTTTGACACCTCTAGCCATAAAACACAGCCACACCGGGGGAAGGACAAGCACAGATAACATTCCAAGAGACACTGTTTTTAAGTATACCTTTTGCTTGCTTCATTCATTGTAACATCGCCGGAAGAAGAGATCAGTGTATCTCGAAAGCTCGCACAAATAAAAGCATTTCGTTAGCCACAGAACGGTATCATCTATTTATTTTTTGATTATTGAAGCTCGGCTAACACGGTACTGATACCTCTACACATATATATATATATATAAATACAGTGCTTAGGTTACAGAAAAGGTATTACAAGAAACAAACAATTACAATAAAATAGAGAACAGCTTCTTAAAAGGGTAAAACACAGACAGAAAATCCTATACATTACCACATGCCATAGATTTTCCACAGAGCGGCCGCTGGATCATAAATATGAGAAATCAAGAATTTAGTCCTAATTCGCCTCTGTTGAAATCTGATTATTATAATCTCTGTTCAGATATAAATACAATTCTTTCCCATTGAACACAACCTAAACCCAGCCCCTGTCGTAAACCAGCTGTGAGATTGACAGTTTTACGACAGAGTAAAACACCTCCCACCAAATTATGTTTAAAACTTATTTTGCATATCTAAATGTACTCATAACTTCACTTCTGTAATACTTACTGACACGTGAGACACATCAATACATTCAGGCCCTCATGGCGGACACAATGAGACTAAATATGAACATTTTAATCCTAACTTTACGAGAAATATTGATATCTGTCTCCTAGTACCTGCTAGACCTAACGTGCCTGTAATCATTATGTGCGACTCGGTTCCACGGATACACACATGTAATTTTTAGCATGTTCAGCATAGGACATCACATGATATTCTCATATTTAATAAGGTCACTCTTGGTTTGATACATTCTGTAGCCAAGCCTCTGGCCATCCATACACCCCCTGCCGAGAAATGCATCGCTCGCTCTAAGGAGACCATGTTTACAGAAAGTTGTCACATGGGCCTTATTTCACACCCAAGTCTCCAGACACTGCCCTTACCTGGACTCTATTAGCCATTTAACACCGTCTGGACATTTTTAAGTGAGCCCATACAAGACTGCCACCCCCCCCCCCCCCAATTAAGCTGTTTTTGAAGCCAAGCACAAAGCTGAAAAAAGTTCTGACATGTTTCAATCCCAACAGATGTCATTTTAAGATAAAACTCCAATCCCATTAACCCCTTACCTAATATTTCATGACATTATCATGACAACCAGTATAAAAGGAGAGCGGGCCGACTGCACTACGCTGATCTAGAATAGAGTACAAGCAAAATCCATATGTAGATCGGGTGCATGGGAATAG
Source organism: Ascaphus truei (assembly GCF_040206685.1). NCBI lineage: Eukaryota > Metazoa > Chordata > Amphibia > Anura > Ascaphidae > Ascaphus > Ascaphus truei. The sequence continues at coordinate 30,518,202 of NC_134488.1, read as the reverse complement.
TGCACTTTCCCTTAAAAAGTTCCAAATAATCTAAGAGAAACAATGCATTGCCAGTACTCCCTTGTCCCTTGTAAATGACAGCTGTCACTAGTGGGATAAATGAGTTAATTATCTTTAATCAATTGCAAAGGACCACAGAAATTGTCCCTGGGGCTCAGCACTAGAGCTTTGTCCCCCTTCCTCCCCCCCCCCTCCCCTCATCCCTGTCAGTGCCAGCCAGGCCCCCCACAGCAACTGGGCCCAGGACATTTGTCCCAGCTCTCCCCCCTGTCGAGGCCCTGTCTGGCTCTCCCCTTTGGACCGGAGGGTGGAGTTAAATGAATTAATTGAAGTTCTTCTTCCCTTCTATTTATGACCTCTCTTCCACTCCCGGTCTCTAGGCAGAAAAGGAGCAGAACTTAGCCTCTGCCGAGTCACTCTAGACCAGGTGACCCATCAAGCATATTCCAGAAGCAGGGTGAGGCCAGGCCCCTGCCTGGTCACTTTGCATTATACTGTCTAAGGGACAGGTTCAATATCTAACTCCTTCAAACCCCTTAGACCATATGGTAATCCCAAGGGGTGAGGTGTGTGTGAGGGGGGGGGGGGGGGGGGTTACACATGCTATGAAATTTAGAACAATATACCAATCACAAGTGTGAAAAACACTTGCCAACATGTAATTGAGGCACGTAATGGTATGTAAGGCCCCAGCCTCCACAGATGACATTACTGAAAAGCAATGACTCTCATTCTGCAGAGGCCGGATTGTGCCCGGGCTTTACAGCATTAGTAAACATAGTCCAAATAAAAAAGGTATCGCCTAATACTGAAGTACTTATTTACTCTGCATTACCGCAACTGGACTAACACGGCTATTTCTATTTCATTAAGAGGAATCCAATTATGGAATGGACTTGGAATGGACCCAATAGAATCTAGAACAGTTTCGGGGATAGCCTAGGGAGGTCAGGGGTGCGCAAACTTTTCCCCTTGCATGCTGTCCCCCCTTACCTTGGCTCCGGCGTCAAATGGCGCAGTGGGGTCATGTGACATCACGTTGCCATGGCAACGCAACGTCACCTGACCCCATTTGATGCCATGTCGACGCGTTGCTGGAAGCCAAGGTAAGGGGATTTACAGAGGCCTCGCGCAGTCCCCCGGCCTTGGTAACGCCTCGCTTCTTCATGTTGTTGCACCAAATCTCCTAATTTCTTCCTCCCATGTTACTTTTGATACCCTTTTGACAGCGATATTTTCATTTCTTCACCCTTGTGATGTCACAGACTTTTGTATGCTTATGAACTCATTGATTCTTTCCCTGTCTTTATGTCCGTGTTATAGGCGGAGTTGAGAGGTACGTGTCCCTGGTGTCTGCTTATTAGTAGGGGGTGAGAGGTACCTGTTTCTGATGTCTGTGTATTAGGAGGAGGTGAGAGGTATGTGTCGCTGCTATCTGTTTATTAGGAGAGGGGAAGAGGTACACAGTACTCTGCTCCTGTCTCTTTAACAGTGCCCTCCTCCCCTCTCTCCCCCCTTCAGTCTCCTCTCCTCCCAGTTTCACCAATTCTGGAGCTGACCCCAAAGCTCTGAGTTCTGGGACAGTGTGCAGGAGAGAAAGGAGATGGGGGAAGGCTGATGGGACAGGAGTCCCAGGACAAGAGCCCCACAGAGTAGAGAATCAGGAGGCAGCACCCTACAAAGTAGAGAAGCAAGAGGAACCACCACCCTATGGAGGAGAGAAGCAGAAGCCAGGACTCTACAGCGGAGAGAAGCAGAAGTTAGCACCCAACAGAGGAGAGAAGCAGAAGTTAGCACCCTACAGAGGAGAGAAGCAAGAGGAGCCAGGACCCTACAGAGGAGAGAAGCAGAAGCCAGGACCCTACAGGGGTGTGAAGCAGAAGTCAGCGCCCAACAGAGGAGAGAAGCAAGAGGAGCCAGGACCCTACAGAGGAGAGAAGCAAGACAACTCACTACAGAGGGGTGAAGCAGTGGGCATCATCCTATTGCAGAGACTAAGGGACAGCAGTCTACAGAAAAGAGAAGCAGGAACCAGCACTCTACACAGGGGAGAAGCAGGAGCCAGCATTTTAGGGAAGAAAGAAGGATTCATCCTAAGGAAGGACAGGCAGCAGATGCGCAGGAGACCTCACGCTAAAGAAAGAGATTTAAGTTGATGTTGCCTGGAAAGGTAAATCCTACACACCCAGTAGAGATGATCAGAGAGCGGCTCAGACAGTCCTAGTTTAAATATGGTGACCTCTGGACTGAAGATCATCAGGGACAGGGTCATAATGCTGAGTATCTCTACACACTGACAATGAACATGCTGCGCTGTATAATGATGTTGAGTATCTCTGTACACTGACAATGAACACGCTGCACTGTATAATGATGCTAAGTATCTCTATATAGATAATGAACACAGCACTGTATAATGATGTTGAGTATATCTCTATACACTGACAATGAACATGCTGCACTATATAATGATGATAAGTATCTCTATACACTGATAATGAACACAGCACTGTATAATAATGCTGAGTATCTCTATACACTCATAATGAACATGCTGCACTGTATAATGATAATGAGTATCTCTATACAGTGATAATTAACACATCACACAGCATCATTATACAGAGTATCTCTGTACACTAATAATGAACACACCGTGCTGTATAATAATGCAGAGTATGTTTACACACTTCCATCCCTTGCCAATAGCAATGCTGCATTGTGTAATTGAGTCTCTCTATTCACTGATTATCTTGATCTCTATCTCCCTTTCTAGCCCACCCTCTTTCCCTGCATCTTTTCTCTATTTACTTCTCCTCTCCTAACTCTTTCCCCCTCTACCCATCCATTATCTCTCTCTCCTTCACTTTGGATTCCAAGTACCCAGTCTCCTTTCCCCTCTCCCTCTGTAATCCCCCCCCCCCTCCCCCATATCATTCACATTATGGCCCTGAATCTCTTATTTTCCTATAATGCCATATAAGGACCAGTCCTGGTATTTTCCATGGCCACATCTGACCTTAGATCTGTGGGAACATTTTCTGCCCAAGGATGAAAGGGGGGAGAGGAGAGAGGGCATTGTCACATGGCTAAGCAGTTACACACATGTTCCCGTTCTTATAAGCCCCATATAGATTGCTTTACCCCTCAGCAAAGGTGTTAATGTATAATTGTGATAATATCTTAGGAGGTGCATAATTATGAACACGCTGTGCTGTATAATGATTCTGAGCATCTCTATACACTGTTAGTGAATACAATATAACAATGTTGAGTATCTATCACTGGTAGTGAACACATTGCACTGTATAATGATGATGAGTATGTATGTATGTCTTTATTTATATAGCACCCTCCATATACACAGCGCTTTACAGCAGTAATACACGTGACATAGTAATATAACACATAGTGGGAATAAGCGCTTCAGACATGGCAGTAACAATAGGAACGGAAGTCCCTGCTCCGAAGGGCTTACAATCTAAGTGAGTATCTCTGTACACTGACAATGACCACGCTGCGCTGCATAATGAAGCCGAGTACCTATATACTGACAATGACCATGCTGCGCTGCATAATGAAGCCGAGTACCTATATACTGACAATGACCATGCTGCGCTGCATAATGAAGCCGAGTACCTATATACTGACAATGACCACGCTGCGCTGCATAATGAAGCCGAGTACCTAAATACTGACAATGACCACGCTGCGCTGTATAATGAAGCCGAGTACCTATATACTGACAATGACCATGCTGCGCTGTATAATGAAGCCCAGTACCTATATGCTGATGACCACGCTGCGCTGTATAATGAAGCCGAGTACCTACGTGCTGACAATGACCACGCTGCGCTGTATAATGAAGCCGAGTACCTATGTGCTGATAATGGCCACGCTGCGCTGTATAATGAAGCCGAGTACCTATATGCTGATAATGACCACGCTGCGCTGTATAATGAAGCCGAGTACCTATGTGCTGATAATGGCCACGCTGCGCTGTATAATGAAGCCGAGTACCTATATACTGATAATGACCACGCTGCGCTGTATAATGAAGCCGAGTACCTACATGCTGATAATGACCACGCTGCGCTGTATAATGAAGCCGAGTACCTACATGCTGATAATGACCACGCTGCGCTGTATAATGAAGCCGAGTACCTATGTGCTGATAATGGCCACGCTGCGCTGTATAATGAAGCCGAGTACCTATATGCTGATAATGACCACGCTGCGCTGTATAATGAAGCCGAGTACCTATGTGCTGATAATGACCCCGCTGCGCTGTATAATGAAGCCGAGTACCTATATACTGATAATGACCACGCTGCGCTGTATAATGAAGCCGAGTACCTACATGCTGATAATGACCACGCTGCGCTGTATAATGAAGCCGAGTACCTACATGCTGATAATGACCACGCTGCGCTGTATAATGAAGCCGAGCCTATATGCTGACAATGACCACGCTGCGCTGTATAATGAAGCCGAGTACCTATATGCTGATAATGACCACGCTGCGCTGTATAATGAAGCCGAGTACCTATATGCTGACAATGACCACGCTGCGCTGTATAATGAAGCCGAGTACCTACATGCTGATAATGACCACGCTGCGCTGTATAATGAAGCCGAGTACCTATATGCTGATAATGACCACGCTGCGCTGTATAATGAAGCCGAGTACCTATATTCTGATAATGACCACGCTGCGCTGTATAATGAAGCCGAGTACCTATATTCTGATAATGACCACGCTGCGCTGTATAATGAAGCCGAGTACCTATATTCTGATAATGACCACGCTGCGCTGTATAATGAAGCCGAGTACCTATATGCTGATAATGACCACGCTGCGCTGTATAATGAAGCCGAGTACCTATATGCTGATAATGACCACGCTGCGCTGTATAATGAAGCCGAGTACCTATATTCTGATAATGACCACGCTGCGCTGTATAATGAAGCCGAGTACCTATATGCTGATAATGACCAGCTGCGCTGCGTAATAATGCGGAGTTTCTCAGTAACACTCGGCTCTGTTCCCTTTTCTAGGTTTCAGCTTGGCCATGAAGCGCTTACCCACTCAACATCTGGATACGTGTCTCTTCCCTTGTCTCCTGGGGCTTTTCCGGAGGTGCCGCCCCCCTCCGCCACCCCCTGACGTCCCCCCTAAGGGGCAGCTGCGCTTCCGCTCCCCCCCTGGGGCCTTTGTCTTTTTAGGGGTCCTCCTGGTGTTAATAGGGCTAACGGTTGCAGTAGTTGGCTACTGGCCTCACAAGCCGAATAGCACCTCCACCTCAGCCCCGCCCACCCAGCCCCGTCCTGGCGCTGAGCGGCTAAAGCTGATTGGCCCGGTCGTGATGGGGGCAGGTCTCTTCATATTCATTTGCGCTAACACCATGCTGTATGAAAACCGTGACTCAGAGACTAAGAGGCTGATGCAAAATGGGGTGTGCGGGACAGGTGAGGGCCAGAGAGTCCCCCCACAGGGTACCGATCCCGTGGCCTCTTCAACTAGCCACAGAGGGAAATCACTAGCCCAAACAAAGTGGGGAGACAGTTCTGGTGAGCTGGATAATAGGAGGAATTTCTTAATCAAGGCGCAGTTATTGCGTCCCTCCAGTAATGAGCTGTCGCTGTCAGCGTCCCTTCTCAGCGTCCGTTCGGATCCCTGCGTGTCCTCTGTCTCCCAGGTTAGGAACACATGGGGACACGTGGCGGGGACGCAGGGGAAAGGTTTCAGCTCTGCTGTAAGGCTGGATGGGGCAGAGGGGTTGGTGGAGGAGAGAGGTCTGGTGGTGCCCCCCACAGAGAGACAGAATAGGAGTTGGCCCTGGTTGGATAGAGCAGGGGTGGGATATGCTAAATTGGATGATGCCACGGAGCATCAATTGGAGGAGGGGACAAGGGACATCAGCCAGGAGACTGTGCTAGAGATGGCATGACACAGACATATAGGAGCTAAGGGACACAGAGTCTGTCCCTCCCACCCCAGGGTGACCCTGACACAGACAGGAGGGAGATATGGGACATGGAGTCTGTCCCTCCCACCGCAGGGTGACACGTGACACAGACAGGAGGGAGATATGGGACACAGAGTCTGTCCCTCCCACCCCAGGGTGACACAGTGACACAGACAGGAGGGAGATATGGGACACGGAGTCTGTCCCTCCCACCGCAGGGTGACACAGTGACACAGACAGGAGGGAGATATGGGACATGGAGTCTGTCCCTCCCACCGCAGGGTGACACAGTGACACAGACAGGAGGGAGATATGGGACATGGAGTCTGTCCCTCCCACCGCAGGGTGACACAGACAGGAGGGAGCTATGGGAAATGGAGTTGGTCCCTCCCAGCCAGGGTTGCCACCTCTCCGGGTTTGACCTGGAGACTCCGGGTTTCGGGGCACTTACCTTTGGGCTACGGGTTTAGCCCGTCAATCTCCTGGTGGCGGTGGGGTGCGGCGGCATCTCTGAGACTCCGGTATTCTTCTGCAATTCCCCCTCCAACTGCAGTGAACATGGCTGCGCCGCGTCAAATGACGCGGCGCTGCCATGTTCACTGCAGTTGGAGGGGGAATTGCAGCAGGATGCCGGGAGACGCCGCAGCACGCCACCAAGCAATGGAATTAAAAAAACAAAACAATTCTCAGGGTCGGCCTTCAGTTGAAGGTGGCAACCCTGCTCCCAGCGGTGGGTGATACAGGCAGAAGGAAGCCATGTTATATGGGATCTGTCCTTGCACCCATGCAGGGTAGTTGCACAATCCGTCTTGTATGGGCCTAGTCCGTAAATAAACTTGAACAGTTTGCAATGCATTGATATAATCTGCAGGTTATCTCTGTCTATTTATCATACGTATGTATAGATACACACACACACACCTCAAAGATAAATAATTTAAAAAAAAGTAAATACCGTAAATGTATTAAAACAAAGGACAACAATAGTAGAAAATCACATAAAAACACCAAAAGACAGACTGTATTACCTCAACCCCTCTATAATCAGCCATCCTCATTTCATATAACTAACATACACAGCACATAGATCCTGGAATACAGCAATTGATGCAATATATCAAATATAAAAAAAAACAACGGCTGAAGTTCATTACACAAATATTGTGGCTCGGAGTGTGAGGGCCAAATCAGCACTATCACACTGCATTGAATAAGCCCCTAAGGCTGCGTCCCCGCTGGCGCTGACCGCGCTCATGCTTGAGAGCGGTCGCGTCACCAGCTCTCCAAGCATGAGCGCCGGGCGTCCTGTCTATTGTGCAAGCGTGGGCGGGGGGGCATGGGGGCATGTCGAACACGCTTCAAACTCTCTTTTTTTTGTTTCCACAAGTGCCAAGCTTGGGAGAGCGTGCGTGCCCGCGCATGAGCCCGCGCGCACCGCGTGAGCGGGGACGGGACAATTTAAATTGCAGGACCTAAATTCGGCAAGCGCCGCGCGCTCAGCGCTAGCGTGGATGCAGCCTTAGTAATGTTTTCTATGACAACAGCTAAACACAACACAGCGGACCCTCTGGTAGTGAAGGGGTTAAGCAGAGCAGCACACCAGCTGCAGAGTATTGCACCTTCATCTCGCTGCCTGCAGAGCCCCGGACTCCACATCTGGGGTGGAGGAGGGGGGGAAGATTGGATCCAGATGTTGTAGAGAGGGCTGCGCTCCCCCAGGGCAGCGGGATAATGTTCTACAGAACTTTTCTATCGGGTTCTGTTATTCTGACACATTCCAGCACAGAGGGCCCGCAATCTGCTTAACTGTCTCACTGCTGTGCTGGGTCAGTGCAACGGGACTGCTGTACTGCACCCCCTACTATTCTTGTACATAGACACACGCACAGTGCTGTCACTCCTCACCGCTATTCCACTGATGACCCCCTAAAACATGCACGGCTGTTATTGTGCCTTTATCTTACTCTGCTACACCCTCCGCTATTACTGCATTATCCTATACACACACACCACCCCTGCACCTCTACCCTGCAGCACCCTCTGTTATTCCTCTGCTGCCTCCCTAGCATCCACACAGCTGGTATTGTGCCCTAATCCTGCTCTGCTGCATCTCTGCTATTCCAGTTCTGACCTCACTACATACCTATGCTGCCCAGCAACAACCGCTACTATTCCTGTAATGATTTTAAAACCAGCTTGTGCCCTAATCCTGCTCTGTAGCCTCTCTTCTATTTCAGCACTGACCCACCAGACACAACTCTTTCACCACATCCCTATCCTGCCCTGCAGCACCCCCTCTCAGCTGGCAATGCAACCTGGCTCTGTAGCACTCTCTGCTATTCTGCTACTAACCTCCTCAATCATAGCACCCTCTACTATCCCATTACTAAATCACAGTATTACAGCACCCTCTGCTTTTCCACTAGTGGTGTCCTATACACTGTTTCTCAATCCTGAACTGGAGCACCTGCTGTTATTAATACTACTGCCCCATACATCCGCTAATAACTTACCACACCACAGATCTGCCTGCTGAGGGACCCCTGTTATAAGAACACCCCATTTAAAAAAAAAACAAAAAAACATATGAGACCTGCCCCTTGATATGGAGAGACCCCTTATATAGAAACTCTCCCCCTACAAAAACTTGTCACACCCCAGATCACCCCTTTAAAAGATAAACTCCCAGTTCTAACCCTTTCAAGTTGCTAGTTATATATCAAAAAGGAGGAAAGATCAGAAAACCCAATAGATAAATGTCAAAATATTCATTAAAAACCAAGAAAGTACCTTGCGTTACTGATCCGAATACTGGGGGGGGGGGAGGGGGGGGGATATTCATAAGAGACCCCTGGATAATAATACTAGTCCAACCTATACCAGGACTACATCATGGTGAAACTTGGCTTATCAACCAGATACTTCTGGCAGCTAGATGCTTAAACGCCAAAAAAAATGGTAAGAGCCAACACCGCCCTCATCCCCCCCCACCCTCAATGTCATCTGATAAGAATAAGATATGGGAAATAATGCTGATGGAGAAACTACGGCTGAGCCCATGGTGTGGGAGACTGCGCGGAGGCGTCCGCACGGGGTGCGGTCAGATTGCCTTAAGGCAGTGATCGTACCCATAGACCGTGCGGGCGCACGCAGGCGGAGGCAGCGCGCGTGGCGCAAGAAATCAGTTGAAACGGATTCGCCCAATGAGGGTGAAACAGCTCCATGACGCCCCTAGGAACACCCCCCCACAGCCGGTCGACCATGGCCAGGGAAAGTACCCTCTGTCCCACAGCCTCCACACGGGAGAAGGCACCATGCCCCCCCCCCCCCCCCTTACATATCTAAATGATACGGTTGGTAAATACCAAAAGATCTGGTCCCCGTGGTTGGCAGAAATTCAATGATATTACTATAGAAGAATAATGGAACGAATACCTGAATCAAACCTCACCTCCCCCTCGCCCCCCCCTCCGGAACCACTAACCCGCCCCCACCCTGTGATATCCCCTTCCCGCCATTCCTCCCTGCCCTAACACTATACAACATACAGAGGTACTGTTACCGCACAATTTCTGGGGGTGAATAAAGTAGCGATGCCGTGTTTGTTTCCACGCAATTATAAACCTATTAAACATTTGGGGGCTAATGTTTTTGGACTCCATTTTAAAAAAGTTTATACAATCCAAACAAAAAAAAAAGTAGTTACTCCAGGGATTGTGAATAAAAGCTAGTGATACTGGGGGTGTGAATAAAAACTAGTGACACTCTGGGGATGTGAATAATAACTAGTGACACTGGGGATGTGAATAAAAACTAGTGACACTGGGGATTTGAATAAAAACTAGTGATAATCTGGGGATGTGAATAATAACTAGTGACACTGGGGATGTGAATAAAAACTAGTGACACTGGGGATGTGAATAAAAACTAGTGATAATCTGGGGATGTGAATAAAAACTAGTGACTCTCTGGGGATGTGAATAAAAACTAGTGACACTGGGGATTGTGAATAAAAACTAGTGATAATCTGGGGATGTGAATAAAAACTAGTGACACTGGGGATGTGAATAAAAACTAGTGACACTGGGGATGTGAATAAAAACTAGTGACACTGGGGATTGTGAATAGAAACTAGTGACACACTGGGGATGTGAATAAAAACTAGTGACTCTCTGGGGATGTGAATAAAAACTAGTGACACTGGGGATTGTGAATAAAAACTAGTGACTCTCTGGGGATGTGAATAAAAACTAGTGACACTGGGGATTGTGAATAAAAACTAGTGATAATCTGGGGATGTGAATAAAAACTAGTGACACTGGGGATGTGAATAAAAACTAGTGACACTGGGGATGTGAATAAAAACTAGTGACACTGGGGATTGTGAATAAAAACTAGTGACACTGGGGATGTGAATAAAAACTAGTGACACTGGGGATGTGAATAAAAACTAGTGACACTGGGGATTGTGAATAGAAACTAGTGACACACTGGGGATGTGAATAAAAACTAGTGACACTCTGGAGATGTGAATAAAAACTAGTGACACTGGGGGTGTGAATAAAAACTAGTGATACTGGGGGTGTGAATAAAAACTAGTGACACTCTGGGGATGTGAATAAAAACTAGTGATACTGGGGGTGTGAATAAAAACTAGTGACACTGGGGGTGTGAATAAAAACTAGTGATACTGGGGGTGTGAATAAAAACTAGTGACACTGGGGATGTGAATAAAAACTAGTGACACTCTGGGGATGTGAATAAAAACTAGTGACACTGGGGATGTGAATAAAAACTAGTGACACTCTGGGGATGTGAATAAAAACTAGTGATAATCTGGGGATGTGAATAAAAACTAGTGACACTGGGGATTGTGAATAAAAACTAGTGATAATCTGGGGATGTGAATAAAAACTAGTGATAATCTGTGGATGTGAATAAAAACTAGTGACACTGGGGATGTGAATAAAAACTAGTGACACTCTGGGGATGTGAATAAAAACTAGTGACACTCTGGGGATGTGAATAAAAACTAGTGACACTCTGGGGATGTGAATAAAAACTAGTGACACTGGGGATGTGAATAAAAACTAGTGACACTCTGGGGATGTGAATAAAAACTAGTGACACTCTGGGGATGTGAATAAAAACTAGTGATACTGGGGATGTGAATAAAAACTAGTGACACTGGGGATGTGAATAAAAACTAGTGACACTGGGGATGTGAATAAAAACTAGTGACACTGGGGATGTGAATAAAAACTAGTGACACTCTGGGGATGTGAATAAAAACTAGTGACACTCTGGGGATGTGAATAAAAACTAGTGATACTGGGGATGTGAATAAAAACTAGTGACACTCTGGGGATGTGAATAAAAACTAGTGACACTGGGGATGTGAATAAAAACTAGTGACACTGGGGATGTGAATAAAAACTAGTGACACACTGGGGATGTGAATAAAAACTAGTGACACTGGGGATGTGAATAAAAACTAATGACACTGGGGATGTGAATAAAAACTAGTGACACTGGGGATGTGAATAAAAACTAGTGACACTCTGGAGATGTGAATAAAAACTAGTGACACTGGGGATGTGAATAAAAACTAGTGACACTGGGGATTGTGAATAAAAACTAGTGACACTGGGGATTGTGAATAGAAACTAGTGATAATCTGTGGATGTGAATAAAAACTAGTGACACTCTGGGGATGTGAATAAAAACTAGTGACACTGGGGATGTGAATAAAAACTAGTGACACTCTGGGGATGTGAATAAAAACTAGTGATACTGGGGGTGTGAATAAAAACTAGTGACACTGGGGATGTGAATAAAAACTAGTGACACTGGGGATGTGAATAAAAACTAGTGACACTGGGGATGTGAATAAAAACTAGTGACACTGGGGATGTGAATAAAAACTAGTGACACTGGGGATGTGAATAAAAACTAGTGACACTGGGGATGTGAATAAAAACTAGTGACACTCTGGGGATGTGAATAAAAACTAGTGACACTGGGGATGTGAATAAAAACTAGTGACACTGGGGATGTGAATAAAAACTAGTGACACTGGGGATGTTAATAAAAACTAGTGACACTGGGGATGTGAATAAAAACTAGTGACACTGGGGATGTGAATAAAAACTAGTGACACTGGGGATGTGAATAAAAACTAGTGACACTGGGGATGTGAATAAAAACTAGTGACACTGGGGATGTGAATAAAAACTAGTGACACACTGGGGATGTGAATAAAAACTAGTGACACTGGGGATGTGAATAAAAACTAATGACACTCTGGAGATGTGAATAAAAACTAGTGACACTCTGGAGATGTGAATAAAAACTAGTGACACTCTGGGGATCTGAATAAAAACTAGTGACACTCTGGGGATGGGAATAAAAACTAGTGACACTCTGGGGATGTGAATAAAAACTAGTGACACTCTGGGGATGTGAATAAAAACTAGTGACACTCTGGGGATCTGAATAAAAACTAGTGACACTCTGGGGATGTGAATAAAAACTAGTGATACTGGGGATGTGAATAAAAACTAGTGACACTGGGGATGTGAATAAAAACTAGTGACACTGGGGATGTGAATAAAAACTAGTGACACTGGGGATGTGAATAAAAACTAGTGACACTGGGGATGTGAATAAAAACTAGTGACACTGGGGATGTGAATAAAAACTAGTGACACTGGGGATGTGAATAAAAACTAGTGACACTGGGGATGTGAATAAAAACTAATGACACTGGGGATGTGAATAAAAACTAGTGACACTCTGGGGATGTGAATAAAAACTAGTGACACTCTGGGGATGTGAATAAAAACTAGTGACACTCTGGGGATCTGAATAAAAACTAGTGACACTCTGGGGATGTGAATAAAAACTAGTGATACTGGGGATGTGAATAAAAACTAGTGACACTGGGGATGTGAATAAAAACTAGTGACACTGGGGATGTGAATAAAAACTAGTGACACTGGGGATGTGAATAAAAACTAGTGACACTGGGGATGTGAATAAAAACTAGTGACACTGGGGATGTGAATAAAAACTAGTGACACTGGGGATGTGAATAAAAACTAATGACACTGGGGATGTGAATAAAAACTAGTGACACTCTGGAGATGTGAATAAAAACTAGTGACACTCTGGAGATGTGAATAAAAACTAGTGACACTGGGGATGTGAATAAAAACTAGTGACACTCTGGAGATGTGAATAAAAACTAGTGACACTCTGGAGATGTGAATAAAAACTAGTGACACTCTGGGGATCTGAATAAAAACTAGTGACACTCTGGGGATGGGAATAAAAACTAGTGACACACTGGGGATGTGAATAAAAACTAGTGACACTGGGGATGTGAATAAAAACTAGTGACACTGGGGATGTGAATAAAAACTAGTGACACTGGGGATGTGAATAAAAACTAGTGACACTGGGGATGTGAATAAAAACTAGTGATAATCTGGGGATGTGAATAAAAACTAGTGACACTGGGGATGTGAATAAAAACTAGTGACACTGGGGATGTGAATAAAAACTAGTGATACTGGGGATGTGAATAAAAACTAGTGACACTCTGGGGATGTGAATAAAAACTAGTGACACTCTGGGGATGTGAATAAAAACTAGTGACACTCTGGGGATGTGAATAAAAACTAGTGACACTCTGGGGATGTGAATAAAAACTAGTGACACTCTGGGGATCTGAATAAAAACTAGTGACACTCTGGGGATGTGAATAAAAACTAGTGACACTGGGGATGTGAATAAAAACTAGTGACACTGGGGATGTGAATAAAACTAGTGACTCTGGGGATGTGAATAAAAACTAGTGACACTCTGGGGATGTGAATAAAAGAGCATTGGTTTTCAAGGTGTGTAATTAAAAATTTCTGGTACTCCTGGTATATAAGTAAATAGTAGTCATACTGAGGGGTTATAAATTTAAAAAAAAAACAAGTAGTTGAACACTGGGGATGTTAATAGAAAAGCAGTGGATGTTTGCGTGTGTAAATAAAGAGTAGTGGTACTTCTGGGTATGTATTTATAGAGTAGTAATACCCCCACGTTTGTGAGAAAGGGTAGTGATACTCGGGTGCGTAAATGTAAATCATAGTTCGAAAAGGAGAGGGGCTGGATAGAAAAATGAGGCTGGCAGTAGGTAAGAATAGAAAATTAATCTTCTTTATTGGGCATAATAGCCAACATTAAAATAGCACAAAAATCTTCTGACGCGTTTCTCGCCTCTTGGGCGCTTTATCAAAGTTCTACTCCTTGATTGTAGAAGAAAAAAATATACAGCAAAATAACCGTTTCCTATAACTCCTCCTATCTCCCTATAACTCCTCCTATACCTCCCTATAACCCCTCCTATCTCTCCCCCTATAACCCCTCCTATCTCCCTATAACTCCTCCTACCTTTCCCTATAACTCCTCCTACCTCTCCATATAACCGCTTCCTATAACTCCTATCTCTCCATATAACTTCTCCCTATAACGCCTCCTATCTCTCCCTATAACTCCCATCTCTCCCTATAACCGCTCCCTATAACTCCTATCTCTCCCTATAACTCCTCCTATCTCTCCATATAATAGCTCCCTATAACTCCTCCTTTCTCTCCATATAACCTCTCCCTATAACTCCTCCAGGATGGGCTGCAGGTGAGCTCTTGCAGGGGAGCCAGGATTGCCTTAGACCCAGGGGTTGGTGGCTGTGTGTTGGAGATGGAAGTAGGAGAGGCCGCAGGCTGCAGCAGCGGTGTAGGCCTTGGTGAGGCTGAATGCAAGGTACAGGAGAGTTTGGAGAGAAAGGAAAGAGCAGAACAGAGTCTGCTTAAGAAAGAAGAGAAACGAGCTTTATTGAAGAAGTATAACAGGAAGGTAGAAGAATTGGAAATAGAAAATATTAAATTAAAGAGATGTCGTGGTCGTGAGATAGACACGCGCAAAAAGCAAATACATCATCTGCATGTTGGATTAACCCGGTTGGAGGTTGAGATTGCTAAAATAGCAGGGGTTCCAGTCAAACAGAAACGTTCCCTTTTACAAACAATTGAAATGTTAAACCCACAGTGCTGAGCAGGGTGCAGAGCTTTCTACAGGTGAAGGTAACAGCCCTGAAATAGGGTCCAAAGACTTCAGGACAGGGGACTCACCTCAGGGTGTATCAGACGGTGAGTAAGGATCTGTTCCAGAGCTTCCAGCATCCCAGGGGTTAATAGCAGAAGCAGCAGAAGATCTGATTAAAAGACCATTGCATGCAAAGAAAGCAGCAGACACCTGTGATGTTGGGTTATCTCAGACTCCCACGCTGGGAGAAGTTACAAGAAATTACAGAGCATTCTGGAGAGCAGCAAAGCAAGAACCTAGAAACTGTGAGAGGAGATCAGCTGGAAATAGAGTTTGTACCTGAGAGCAGTGAGCCAGAGAACCCATGCTCACCTGGACTTACAGAACCACACCCCTGCTTATTAGCTGGTCCTGTGATTCAGAACTCTGAGAGAGGAGAACAGCAGGTGGTAATTAGCAGCAATGGAGACAGCATTAACCTTGTAGTGTCTGGGAGTGAAATTAAGGTTGTAGAGACTGAAAGTGCTGCTCCTATCCAAACAGTTCCTGATAATAGAGTGACCCAATCAGAAGATGGGATAAAGCAAAGTAATGGCATTAAGGCAACCCCAGTTCACACAGCACCCCCTTCAGCCTGGAGTGGGAGATCCTTTTGTGAGCGATGTGGCCAGAAATGTTCAACATTTAAAAAGAAGGAATGTGGTAAGGTTGAGGTATAAAGGCAGTGAGGAGATGAAGCCTGACAGGATTTTTGTTGGAAAACATCTATTGAAAGAATCTTTGGGCTTCAGTGCAGATGACATTTACGCCCTTATCCATGTTCCAGATTCATGCGAATACGATGTCAGCTTTAAGGGACCTCAGACTCTGGACTATTTCTGGACAAAATATGAGTCTTAAAAATACTGAAATATTTATTTATTTTATTTATTTATAAAATATTTTACCAGGAAGTAATACATTGAGTTACCTCTCGTTTTCAAGTATGTCCTGGGCACAGAGTAAAACAAATAGTACATGGTTACAAGTACAGTTACATAAATGAACAGGGTATACATTATATACAAGACATTGCGTGCACAGTTAAAGAAAATATATATTATGAGCGTATGAAACAGTTACAGACCAGATTAAAATGTGAGACAGCCTTAGATTTGAAAGAACTTAAACTGGTGGTGGATGTGAGAGTCTCCGGTAGGTTGTTCCAGTTTTGGGGTGCACGGAAGGAGAAGGAGGAACGTCCGGATACTTTGTTGTGCCTTGGGACCATGAATAGTCTTTTGGAGTCTGATCTTAGGTGATAAGTGCTGCAAGTGGTAGGGGTGAGGAGCTTGTTCAGGTAGCTGGGTAGCTTGCCCATGAAGAAATTAAAGGCAAGACAGGAAAGGTGAACTTTGCGCCTAGACTCTAGTGTTGACCAATCTAGTTCTTTGAGCATTTCGCAGTGATGTGTGTTGTAGTTGCATTGGAGAACAAAACGACAAATCTAATTGTAGAGGGTGTCAAGTTTGCAAAGGTGGGTTTGAGGAGCTGAGCCATATACTATGTCTCCATAGTCAATAATTGGCATTAGCATCTGCTGTGCGATACGCTTTCTGACCAGGAGACTTAGGGAGGATTTGTTCCTGTAAAGTACCCCTAGTTTGGCATAGGTCTTGGTTGTCAGGGTATCAATGTGCATCCCGAATGTTAAGTGGGAGTCAAACCATAAGCCCAGGTATTTAAAACTAGTGACAGGAGTTAGGGTGGTGTTAGCGTTGGTTCTAATCAGGAGCTCAGTCACTGGAAGCTTTACAAATTTAGTCTTGGTCCCAAATACCATTGTTACAGTCTTGTCAGTGTTTAAAAACAGTTTGTTTTGGGAAATCCAGTTTTCGAGTCTCAAAAAGTCAGAATGAATATGTGTTGAAGGTCAGAGAGGCTATGACTGTGTGCATATAGGATTGTGTCATCTGCATACATGTGTATTGAGGCTTCCTTACAAGCTGTGGGAAGATCATTAATGAACACTGAGAAGAGTAGCGGCCCCAGAACAGAGCCTTGCGGGACACCACAGGTGATATCCCGGGGAACTATGGAAATCCTTTGCTGCTATTGCTGTGTCCAAACCGGAAACAAAGTCTGTAACAATTCTCTTCAGACACGAATCAGTCCCAATATCAGATATTCTGATATGGCTGGGCAGACAATGTGAAGTACTTGCTCCACCTACAAGAATTATGAATGAAGAAGACATTTGGATTGGTGGTTGGAAAGTGCAAGTCAGACTTTGGCGACATGGCAATGTTACAAAGCATTTGCCCAACTCCTTTTTCATAGGAAGAGAAAAGGGAAATTGTTTTTACTATGGGCAGCCAACCTTGTGCCATAGATGTGGTTCAGCCAGACATTTAAGCATGTCTTGTGATGTTCTAAAATGCAACTTGTGCCAGTCCTTGGGCCACGAGAGGGCAAGTTGTACAAAGATCAGATGTAATTTATGCGCTAAATTTGGACATTCCTACACGAATTGCGCAGAAGCCTGGCATAATATTTCAAAAGTATGGGAGCAGGAAGTGGACTTCGAAGACAATGAAGCATTTTACGACCGAGCCCTGAAAGTTGCAGACAGTATATGTCCGGATCCGCCTGCAGACGGGATTGGTCTGGTTCAGCCTAGGGATGGCGCTTGCCTTGATCCTCCTGGAGACAGGGCTTGTCCTGGACCGCCTGTGGATGGAGTTTGCCCAGATCCAGTTACAGAAGAAACAATTATTGAGAGTGTAAACAGGGCCCAGGGAATGTCAGAAGACCCCTTAGAGGGAACCTCCGCAAATCTACTCCCAGCAGGGGAACAATCTGGGGAAATAGATGATCCTATTAGGATGGAAATCCAAGTGAGGGAAAATAATAAAGAAAAAGAAAGTGAGCAGATTTGGGCACAGGAAAAAAAGAAAAGGAAGAAGAGCACGGTAAAAAAAACTTGGAGGGACTCTTCGACGTCCTGCAGGTAAAGTTCCTCAGGTAACTATAAAGAACCGTTTTTCTGCTCTTAGGAAGGATTTGGAGTCAAGAGCTGAGGACTCCGACCATGTAGAGGAACTTTTCTTTTCAGAAGAGGAACATAATATGGATGTTTCCAGAGAGACAGACTCGGGCATGATCCCACCTTCGGTGACCATTAAGAGGTTTGGGTCATTGGGGGATAATGTGGGGAAAAAGAAAAAGTAATATGGGGTTTTTTTTGGGGGGGGGCTTAAAACGTTTATTAATTAATCCTTTAAAGGTAGCAGCTATTAATGTTATAGTTAAGGCTTTTATTTAGTTTCAATTAAAATGTGTATAACGGGAATGTGAAGTTGCTGTTGAGGAGAGAGGTGGAACAAATGCTGAGTTTATACTTATATAGTGTAAGTTCGTACATAATGTGCAGTCTTTGTTTGAAATGTTTTTCTATGAAATGTAATGTTGGAAATTTTTTTTCAATAAAAGAAGGGTTCCTCCTTTCTCTCCCTATAACTCCTCCTATCTCTCCATTGAACCACTTTCCATAACTCCTCTTAGTGCTACAAGTAGTGCAGGTGCCACTCTGAGAGAGAATGAAATGCAGTGTGAATTTTCCAGATGTCCCGTATATACGAGATTGTCCCCTTATGACATTGACTTATCCCTGAAAGGTTTGTCGGGACGCATAATTGTCCTGTATTTTAGCGCCTTGACGTGAATTGGCTGAATTTAAAATGACTGTAATGAAATCATAAGAACGTAATAAATTTCTACTTGCGTGTAATAGTTACCTTTTCCGATAGATGTCGCCTTACTTAATTATTAATATAATAAAGTTAGGACACTGCCTGGCGATCTCATAATACCGTGACACCCCCCCCTACAGGCGCTACTTTTTCTCCCACCGCTACTCGTTTGGTCACTGTACGTTTTCCCCGCCCAAGCGCAAAGATGATAAAAACTAGAGCACATAGCGGTCAAGCAAGGGATACCATTCAGGTCAAAGCGTTTGCAAATCATTCATTATGGCGTCACACTTTCATACTGGATTTCAGTGTCCTGTATTATAAAAACAAAAGTGTCAGCCCTAGTCCCGCTTCATGTGAATAATAGAAGGTGGGAAGAACTTCTAACAGTGTATCATGTTAGTAGGTAGAATCAAATCGGCATCTGAAGTGCTTTGGTGCATGTGGTAAGGGAATACCAATACTTCTTACCAAACTTAGAGTACCACCAGTACTTCTTCTTAACAGTAATAACAGCTACTACTTTTTATTAACACTGCCCTCTTCCTTCTACCCTTGCTCTTCGTTTTACCCAATGCATGCAGCACCATACTCGTCTCCCTGCCGTCCTGCTCGGGGGGGGACACTTAACAGACAATAATCAGCTAGAGAGAGACAGAAACAGTCAGGAGCCCCCACAGGAGCTCATTAAAAAGGCGCACTCCCACTTATCAATCTATAGCAGATTTGCGATAAATGAGCTGGCCATGTAATTTATCACGTGGAAAAATAATCGCCATTTATTATCAAGCAGCAACATAAATACCACGTTTCAGGCCAGTGCAGCCACACGTACCTGATAAAAGGCCGAACTGTCCTGAAACGGGTGCGTGCTGCTATTTAACAATACATGGAGATTATTTTTACAGCTGATGAGACGCATTGACCAGATCCTTGCGACGGCAAAGCGGTAGAGGTTTTTTCTGAGTGCTGTCTCCCTCTATTTTCGGAGACAAGCATCAATATATTTTGTATACCTCGTTTACCCACTTTCAGGATCTTCCTTTTTTCTTAGTCATAAAAACACCGAGACCTATATACACAGTGTGTTCAGGAAAAACAGTACCCCTTTTAATTTTCACCATATCGTGCAGAAAAATCCCCCAATTTCCATAAAAATGTGAGCAATGATAGGCCTGTCACAGTAGATAGATCATTACATTTATGATTTTATAATGAATAAATATCCTTTGGTATTGGTGCCGGCGTGATAGCGAAGGTGATAAGCACATTGTAAACGTGCTTGAGACAGCAAGAATTATGGTCCAAAACACGTCCATAAAATGTTAACCGATAAAGGATGATAGGCGCGACGGGACAAACTCATTCGTAAAACAACGCATCGTTCAAGAGCGGGGAGCAGCTGGATCAGCGCGTTTTCGCTTATGCAATCAGATAGAGGCAGGAGGACATTTTGAAAACACACTTTCAACTCAAACTTTATGTAACCTGAAACACTCAAATTGCTAGAACAGTTTAACACATTAACAAACTACAAAGGAAAAACTCCTATTCCTCGTTTAAAGAACACGAATCTACTGCACTGTGCCTGGTACCAACATAGTACAGTGACATCAATTTAGTTAACACGGGTTGATTGTCCACGTCAGTGGTTTTCAGCCTTTGCTTGGTTAGGGAACCCTAGAATATTGTGAAATTCTGGGGAACCCCAACCCACTCTTCCCCAGTCTCACGCCTCCCCCCTCTTAGGCTATGGCCCCAGTGTTCACTGCTGCGCGTGCGCCTGACGGAGCGTGCACAGATTTCAGCCGCGATCTGTTGGGGAGCAATGGGATGCACGGGGGGGGGGGCATATCTGCCCTTCCATTGGCACAATGTATTTGTCAAAGCAACAGGTGTGAATCTTACACAAGATGATTGTAATTGTGGGGGTGCCACAGTGTTTCTTAATTTGCTTCAGAGAACAAGACCTCTTTCAGGGTGGGAGCGTGCTCGCTGGCTCTCCAGCGCCGTGACGTCAGGCACTGGGTGATTCCTGGCCAGCTAGTTGCGCGCGTGAGCGGTTTGCAAATCATGAACGGCACACGTGACCAGGTCAAGCGCGACAAATACAAAAATATGTGGCACCAAGCATCGCGCCTCTGCACGCTTACGTAGCTTGGACACGACCATTTGCTTTAATTGTTGTGATCGCGCGCTCGCCAAGCACTCAGCCTGGACAAGGCCTAAAAATCCTACATAGCAGACTTTCCCGAGAGGGACAATAACCTCAGCTGTTAATAGTCCAATCACAGAACAAAATTGGGAAAGCGGAACAGATGGTATAAAATAGTCCCAATATCAATAAATCTCCCAGTACTCACTTTGTGTGTATAATGCAGCACCTCTCCAATACGTGTCACATGACCTCACCTGGCCATGATTACACAAATGGTTAACTATAACCTGAGGTTGCTGCAGTTTTTCCCCTTCACATCGAGTCTCTGGGATTCTTTGCTGCTGAAAGGAGTAGGTTTTTACAGGAGAATAAAATCCCCGTGGCTCACGGTGACTGTCCGTACGGGAGACACGGGAAGGATGTGAGAAAGCTCCAGTTCTCCGAGTCTTTGAGAATCCCTTGTGCACAAGGTGCACACGCTGCTGGTCTTTACTGTGGTGTCTCCCCGTCTATGTGCGATGACATCACCTAGTTAGTCCAACAGAATAAAAGTCACGTGTCCTGATGCATTTCATTACCGTGGTAACTTCATCAGTATGAAAAAAATTATATATATTTATATTATCTCCACCCACACGCTGGCGTGTGCATATTTATGACTATATATTTATAAATTATATATATTTATGACTATTTATTTATAACTTCATCAGTATGAAAAAAATTATATTATATATATTTTTTTTCATACTGATGAAGTTATAAATAATCATAAATATATATAATTTATAAATACAGCTTAACCCCGTTATAGTGCGGTCCTCGGGTGTGGTGGTACCCCGTCCGCCGGAGGGGGAAAGCTGAGAACTCTCCCAGCGTTCCCAGACCCGATGGGGCAGCGGCAACAGCACGCAGCACTTACCCGGCATCTGGCAGCTCTTCTCCCTGTCTCTGCTTCCTGCTTCTGCTTCCGTCTTGCGAGAGCAAGCTCCCTTAAAGAGACAGTGTGTCTCTGTGTGTGTATTTGACTGTGTGAGACTGTGTGTGTGTGTGCAGTGTGCTGTGAGTGTATGCAGTGTGCTGTGAGTGTGTGCTGTGAGTGTATGCAGTGTGCTGTGAGTGTGTGCAGTGTGCTGTGAATGTATGTAGTGTGCTGTGAGTGTGTGCTGTGAGTGTATGCAGTGTGATGTGTGTGTCAGTGTTTGTGCAGTGTGCTGTGAGTGCGTGCAGTGTGCTGTGAGTGTATGCAGTGTGCTGTGAGTGTATGCAGTGTGATGTGTGTGTCAGTGTTTGTGCAGTGTGCTGTGAGTGCGTGCAGTGTGCTGTGAGTGTATGCAGTGTGCTTTGAGTGTGTGCAGTGTGCCGTGAATGTATGCAGTGTGCAGTGTGTGTGCAGTGTGTGCAAAAAAAAAACTTTAAAAAAGATTTTATTTTTTTTAAATTCGGGGTCCACGCTCAAACCGCGTTATAAACGGATCCGCGTTATAGCGGATCGCGCTATAATGGGGTTGAGCTGTATATATTCATAAATATGCACACGCCAGCGTGTGGAGATATATATATATATATATATATATATAGCGTGTGCATATTTATGACTATATGTGTGTCCTGTATTCTGTGATTTGTTTTTTTTATATTATGATTTTTCATTTAAAGAAGCATTCCTCGCTGGCTCTTTTTGTCTTTATTAAACATTTTTGTTTTTATATATGGCCCAACCTGCGCAACCTAAGCGGCTGTGCTAGAGACAACTGCCCCGCTCACCCCCCCCCCCCCTAGTTCCGCGTCTGTATAGATACATAGACCCCTTTCAATTTGGTCATGAAAACAGGTACCACGGCAGTTCCACTGTCTCTGCCGGATGGCGGTACCGTACTCCAAAAAATACCCTTATGGAAGTCCCCTAATTTAAACTGGTACAACTAGAACAGTTGGGTCTCACAGTACCTAGTAAACAGGTAGTTGGAAATGTGTTTTTGTGTATATAAATATATACACACACACTATTTATGCGGATATTTCCACATAGTGCATTATATATTAGTATAAATAATTATCTTCCTCAGCTTATGCAGTTGCAGTCTCTTCTCCTCGTTGCTACAAATATACACACATACACCACAGGAGCGGGACAGAAGGGGAGGTGAACAGCGCAGCGGAAGAGAACTGAGGAGGACGATGACAGCGCACTGCAGGGCATGACAAATGCGAACCATGTCAGCGCAGCAGGAGCACTGCCGGGGAAGAGCGTGCCTCAGCAGTTTGACCCGGTAGTCTTTAAGACTTCAGGTGTCTGCCGCTGAGGCACACTCTTCCCCGGCAGTCCTACTGCGCTGACATGGTCCGCAGTTCTCTTCTCCTGCCGCGCGCGGTCTTCCTTCTCTTCTCCGCTCCCGTGATACTCAGTCCTCTTCTGCTGCACCATCCACCTCCTCTGCTCACATGGTCCTCCTAATCCTTCCTCTGCTTCCCAGCTCAACCGAAATCAGGCAGGTGAGAGGAGGGGGAGGGGGGCGTGGGGGGTCTGAGAACTGGAGGCAAGGGGTGAGAGAGGAGAGCGGTTAGAGAGAGGAGGGGGTGAAAGAGGAAGAGGCGAGTGAGGGAGTGCACGCTCAGTTGTACAGTTCGTTCCCTTTTTTGTCTGGAGAGTAGCATTTTTGAGCTATAGCTCATCATTGACATAATACAATATAGCCTGGTGGCAGGTATGGAATCAGCTAGCTGTAAAGTTTAGCCAGAAAGCAGACGAAGAAAGTGTCAGTCGACATGTGAGGAGAAAGCAAGAATGCTGGAGGAGCTCCGGAAAGAATTGCTGACACCCTAAGGTTAAATGAAGGATGCAGTGGAGAGAGGAGTGGGGGCAGACAAAGAAAAGGGGGAGGAGGGGAAAGAAAAAAGTCAAACCCGTCATTATTTTGCGAAGGGTGTGGTTGGCACGCAAAGGGCGCACGGGCTGATCCCTAGTGTGTATATATACTGTATGCATACAGATATCCAGTGTTCTGGCCGCTCCCCAGCTCTTCCTGTTGGTCCCGGCCTTAATTTGCTCCAGAAACATAACAATGCGAATTAGAAGCAGATGCTACGATCCCATAACCCTGCGATGTTGTCCAATTTAACCCTTTCACCTCCGTCAGCTAGTCACCACTCGGAGCACGGTGGAAAGAACCAAAAGCAGTTATGTGGATTGGGTCCCTCATTAAAACTGGTGATCCTAATGCCCTGTAAGAATAGAAATGCCCTTTCTGTGACCAGGACATTGTTGTGGTTAGCGGGCAAGTTATACATGTTACATATGGCCAGTGTTTAGTGATTTAACCCTGCGGTTGCTAGAAGTGGCCCACCATGCATTGAATTCCCTGCAGCGCTCTTACCTCACTTAGGACGGACCCTTTATCCGGCCCAGTAATGGAAGCAGTGTGTGCTGTAAATTCGGGGGGTGGGGGGAGAGGCAGGGGAAAGGGGGTCAGATAGGCTTCTGGAGTCAATTTCTACTCTTAAGATGATCACAGTCTTTAGATCACTTTGGTCCTATGTGAGACTGACCCCTTAACCTATTAAGCATGGTACGTCACTTATAATGACCAGGTGTGGTGTAGTGGTGAAAGCGTTGAACCAACATTAAAAGGACTGAGACTGTACAGCTACATTTTACCACTAGCTGCATTATACCTCTACCCCCCGCCTGCTATGTTCCCCCAATTACTGTACGTCCTTAAGAAATACTAGAAGATTAAAGTCCTGCCTTAGCTTCTCCTTAAAATCTTGGTCACCTGTCATAATATCCCAGGTTTTCTTCCTCTTCAAAGCTGTGCTGATATTTCCACCAAAATTCAAATATTCGGCTATTTAAACTTTCAGCTAGCTTTTCATCTACTTTCCTTTTTTTCAAGGAGAAAAAAAAAAAAAGGGAGGGGGAGAGAAATAAAAGACAGAACAGCTTCAGGCTTTCTTAAGAAAAAAAAAATGTATTTAAAATGAAAAACACATTGGAAGCTACAAATATTTACCCACTGTGTTCTGACATGGAACCATCGACGTAAAACACTTTGCTTCATTCTACTTTTGTCTTTAACCCTAAACCCTAAACCTTTAACCCTGGCAGCCAAGGGGTTAAAAATGTGCTAGAAACAAGACCTACCTTTACACGGTTTCGATTTATTTATTAAAAAAAAAAAAAAATTAAAACCACATTTACAAATATCCTTCATTATTTAAAAGTATAAAATAATACATTGTATGGTTTGTTTGTTTTTCAATGCGTTACTGACAAATATTGTAAGAAAATGGTTATAAAAGCAGTAGTTTTCACGCTAATTTTTTTTCTTTTTTTACACGATCCCGCTAACCCCCTCCACCTCTCTCTGCTGAACCGTGCTGGCGATCAGAGTGGCGTCGTAAGACAGGGTGAGAATTACCATGGGAGAATTACGTTTCCGAGAAGGGAACTAGATATGGGGTCTGTCCCTCCCAATGCAGGGTGACAAGGACACAAACTGAAGATACCCATGTCCTATTGGCAAAATGGATCCTGTCCTTCACTAACCCAAATTTAAAGGGGCAGTTCCTCCCAGGACAAAGGTGAACTAAGAACAGTGACTTTGTTCAATGGGTTAAATGCAGCCAATTCTAAAAACCCTGCAAAGCTTGTCCCATTTTGTGTATTTTTTTCAGCTCTGCAAGCAGTCCTTGTTCAGACACAAATAGAAGCAGCCGACATGCTGGAATTCAGTGTTCCCGGAGCAAAAGCAACATGTTAATTATTCTCAAGATACACAAGTTAAAGAAGCAATCCAAGAAGCTTTAAAAAAAAAACAATTATTTTAATACAGCTTTTGATTACCTTAATTAAAAACTAATTACCTAAGCTGCCGATCGATTTGTTCTTCCATGATCAGCAAAGATCCTGCTTCCCAGGGTTCACTAAATGGCCGCCTTTCAGTTTCAAATCAATCCTTCAGTCAGTGTAACTCAGCAGCTACAATGTGTTCTTATATCACTAAGGTAACATTACCTATTCTTGCAGTTTGCAGCTCAACTTGCTGGGAACATTGGCAACACATTATCAGAAACAGGAAAGTGTTACAAATATCCTACACTGCTGGGGAGGTGGCTAAAACAAAATCAAAATCAAAGGAAGCTCAGTATATTAAAACTCATTACAAATGGCATTAAGAGTGGCATTTTTAAATTTAAAAAAAATGTAGTAAGTATTATCTAATACTACAGAACTGACTTATTGAAAAAATAAAAAATAAAAGACACGTAGGATATTGCTTGGATTGCACCTTCAAATTGTTACTTTAAAGGTGACTGAATCTTTCTGAGGAGAAGGATTACACGGACACATGGTTTAAAACCACTTGATATGTGAGACTGCCCCTTTCAAGCCTTATTCAGCAGAGAGATTTAACCCGTTAAACCTTTATGGCCTTAACCCTGCCATTAGCTCACTTTGGGCCTACCCGGGACTGCACACAGTTGAAAAGAGGATGGGGGCGGCAGAGGGGCAATTCTTATATTTTGTCTGGTTAACGCGGCTCAGCGAGAGATTTAAGAAATCAAAAGATATTGCAGACACTGTGTAAGACGGCTGTGAAGGGGCGTTTCAAAGCCGGCTTCATTAACACTGAAATTAAAATGATTGGGTCCCCGATTCTCCTTCCACAAGTCTGAAAAGCAACATTCGGGGACGTCTTTGCTGGTTTTCTGTGAAGTGTATCTATACATTTTTTCCCACTCCGCTGGTGGGTTACGATGGAGAGGCCTGAAAAATACAAAATACGATTATGTACAACCAATTAACGGTGGTAGGTGTGAAATTAGTAGTTGATACAAATAATCCCCCCCGTCCCCCCCCTCTCTCTTAAATGTTGGAGGTTGTGATACATTAAGATGAACAGGTGTGATATTATATAAAGCCTGACAGGTCTCGTATTCACTTGTACAGAGCTTTCCAAACCTCAGATCTTTTATTCACGGGTACAGAGCGCATTCCAATCTATATAGGTAGCTTTCCTAGCCTTGGAGGTCTGAACGGTCCCCTAAAATGTATCGCAGCCTACAACAAATATACACTTCTCCAGGACCAATGTGGCTGCCAGGTTTAGCCCAGGCCGCCCGCCAGAAACGCACTACTCTGCAGTGTCAGACACTCCCCTCCATACCTTCCACGGATTTAATAGCTCCCTAAAAACTCACTTCTCCAAAGAGGTCCATACAAACCTGCCTGGTCTATTGTGCCATTGTGTATACATTCATAGTGCGCACATTGTATTGTGCTGCTGAACATTTAAATCAATTAATGACATTACTAATCATAATACTTCAGAGGTTTTCAACCTTCTGAATGGTGAAACCCTTTAAAATGTATGATCACTATTTAAGACCACTATTGTGACTTTGCGGCTTCTGAATCCATTTACATAAACGTATGTTTCTATACTTCATAAAATCACATTACAATGTTCAGAAACAGTAATAAATTGAATAAAATATGGCAAAACAACATTTTAGGGTATTGAAGATTCAAGCTTCAGCCATTACGACACTTGGTCTCAGGGAACTGTTGAACTGCCCTATATAATCTGATGCCTTACCTTCTGCGGTCACTCCTCTATCTCAGTCTCCTGGTGAACCACCACTTTAGTGACGGACATGTCTGGGTGCTGCTCCTTCGCTTCTTTGATGGCTTGAACCAGAACCTGAGTTAGGGAGAAGACGCACCCCCAATTAATAGTGAAGAGGTTAAAGGGTCAGGACCCAAGTGAACTAATGTCAGCAATGTGTGTAATGGGTTAAAGGAGTCTTTAGCTTAGTACACATAGCACGATCATTACGTCACTTTTGGTCCTACATGGAACTGACCCTTTACACCGCTAAACATATCGCTGACATTAGGTCACTTGGCACCTTCGTGGACTGACCGTTTAACCCATTGAACACCAATGTGATTAGGTCACTGTGCTCCAAAGTGGGACCGACCCAACCCATTAAAACACGTTACTGTCTGTAGGTCACTTCCAAAATTAGTCCTCCCCTCTCCCACACTTGAACCATTTCACAGCCTTGCAATGCGCTGCTGACCTTCTGGTCTCTAGCTACCTGGTCATGATCGAGGTCACCATCTCCCGTGATGACTATCCTCTTCTCGATCCGGGTTTCCGATATCCCACCTTTCACAGTCTGGCAGAAAATAGCATATTTTACTTAAGGAAGGAAAAAAGCCTGCAATAGATTGCCCACAATGCAGCCTCCCATGTGGCTTATTGTATCCTGCTCCCAGTAGGCAGCACAGAGCCGCAGACTTCACAGAGATTTAGCAGAGATACTGCACGATCACGAGCCTCTCAGATAAAGCTCTTTGAGGTCCAGCAAAGCATCTAAAGGAGATCGTCTTAGCAGGTTTTGAGTTCTTAACACTTAGGCTGAGTCCCCGCTGGCGCTGAGCGCGCTCATGCTTGGAGAGCGCTCCAAGCATGAGCGCCAGGTGTCCTGGCATTTACGCGCGCACGGGGAAGGGGGGGGCATTGCGGGTAGTAGAGCGCGCTAGAAAGTCAGTTTTTTTGTTTACATAAGCGCCGAGCGCAGGTGAACGAGCGTGCGCGCACCACGTGAGCGGGGACTTGCATATATCTATATATGTAAGTAACTAGCTGGGATTCAGCCATACACTTTAAAGCATTTATAAACAACCTGTTGTAAACAATGAAACCGTTTAACTTGCTCCCCTAAACTAATCTAACAGAACTAACAGCAAAGATTTGGCCTCTGCCACTTATTTTGGACGTGAATGAACAGTTGCATTGCCTCGGAGCCTCGGAATTGGAAAGTGTTTGTCAATCAAGTGGTTTTTTTTTACCCTTAATCCACCCTGTTCTTCTCAGAAAGACAAAGATGAGGGGGGATTTTGTCTGCTACCCTGGTTGAATGCATCAATATCAGAAAAAAAAGGGAGCAGCTAGGGGAAATATAACCCCTTCCATAATCATCTCATCATGTTTACTTGAAATAATGATTTACATATACTTAGGAGGTGTCAGATTTGGGGTAAAAAAAGGGCATCAGACACCTAAATACCACTGTAAAGAGAGAATTGGGGGAGCCAGGAATGAAAGATATGTCATATAACCACAGTGCACAAATACACATTAAGAGATAAACACAATAGTGGGAAGGCTGCTATATTTGTAACCTGCCCACTTATCACACACAGAAGGGCACAAGGGTTAGGCACCACAGTCAGTGCACTCACTGTATGCTGCAAAAGGGGGGGTGTGGAAGATGTGAAAATATATAAATATATATCTAACCACTTACACGGCCCTGTGTAAGTGTAAGACACATCAGGGATGCCTTTTCCTCCTTCTCCCCTTAGCAGTCCGTTCTTCCTTTGTTGACTCAACTTGAATCTCCGGAGGGGGTAGGTACTTGAACCCCTTTGTCTTGGAGTGCCCCCCCCCCCCCCCACACACACACAAATAGTTGCGAGGCCAGAAAGAGGTGTTAGGTTATAATTTATAGCTTTTAATAAAATATATATTCTCCACACTCACATGTAATAAAAGTCCTAGGCTGCGACAGAGTAGTCCATAACCTTTGCGACACTATCGTGTCCCTGCTCCTGCGTCCGGTATACCGCTCCGGGGCACAGCTGGTTCACGATCCGGAACGGACTGCTACGGTGTCCTCTCTGGGACAGAATGCTGAGCCTGACGAAGCCGAACCGGTGAAACGCGTTGCTCAGCATTCTGTCGCAGAAAGGCCTCCGTAGCAGTCCGTTCCGGATCGTGAACCAGCTGTGCCCCGGAGCAGTATACCGGATGCAGGAGCAGGGACACGATAGTGTCGCAAAGGTTATGGACTACTCTGTCGCAGCCTAGGACATTTATTACATGTGAGTGTGGAGAATATATATTTTATTAAAAGCTATAAAATTTTAACCAAACACCTCTTTCTGGCCTCGCAACTATTTGTGTGTGTGTGTGTGTGTGTGGGGGGGTGGGGGGCACTCCAAGACAAAGGGGTTCAAGTACCTACCCCCTCCGGAGATTCAAGTTAAGTCAACAAAGGAAGAACGGACTGCTAAGGGGAGAAGGAGGAAAAGGCATCCCTGATGTGTGTTACACTTACACAGGGCCGTGTAAGTGGTTAGATATATATTGATATATTTCCACATCTTCCACCCCCCCCATTGCAGCATACAGTACACTGGCGACACACTTTATTCGAGCTCGGCTAGTCCCACGAATTCGGGTATACCCGGGTGTATTGAGGTTTGTGACTGTTTTCTGCCCGAGTGCATTGAGGTATTTTCTAGGCAGGGATTGAAGCATTTTATTCCCGCTGGCTGCAATACTGCACAGTATATATATATATATACTGCATTACAATTCATGAATTTATGCCATCTGGTAGACACGCGAAGCATTGCAGCCTATTAAATCCTAATCATTATCATTTAACAGATCAGCCGCCCGTCAGCCAGGCATGAACCCAGGCTGGGAAGGCAAACGCAACGGGGCTAGTCAGAGGTGAGGAGCGGTGCATTCCAGGTATCTGCCAGGTTCATACTGGGTATTTGCTCGAATAAAGTGTGTCGGTGCAGTAAGTGCATTGACTGTGGTGCCTAACCCTTGTGCCTTGTGTGTGAGATAAGTGGGCAGGTTACAAACCTAGCAGCCTTCCCACTATTGTGTTTATCTCTTAATGTGCATCTGTGCACTGTAATTATATGACATATCTTGCATTCCTCGCTCCCCTATTTCTCTCTTTACACTTGCTTTCAGGGATCCTGGATTGATCCTAGTGGGGTTGAGCGGCAGGAATGTTTTCTCCCCTGAGTGTCTGCTCCAGTGGGGAAAACCCTTGGGACTTGTTCCAGGTAGTATCAGTTATTCTTAGCCGATTTGTAGTTTGCGCCCGAGTTCTCTCTGTATACCGACATACTACTGCCATTCTTACACTTAAGTCCTATGGGGGTCTGTCCCTTTACACATGTCACCGGGCATTAGTACACTTTAACCCCTTAAACCTGTCGTCGCGCCCCAGCGCACCTCACCTTTGTGATCTGAGTGGTGGTTGTGCTACTTGTGGTCTCGGATGTGACGGTGTGAGCTGTGAGCAGCATGCCAGGCTCCTGGTCACTGTTACAGTCATCTCTCTGGAGATAAACACAGGAGAGGGAGTAAGGAGAGGTCACTGGAGCATTAGAAATAGAAGGATCTCCCCCCAGAGATTGAACTCCACAGCCATGGGATCTTTTTTCAGTCAATCGTCATGTTTCTATTGGTGTTAATCCCATAGCTGACCAAGGGGCCTTGAATGCACAATTACACACAGAATGCACAGAGAGGAGAGTCTGACATGCATATGCCAAGGAGAAGAGAGTGTAATTAACACACACCTTATAGCGGGGTGAGTGTAATTAGCAAACATGCACATCTTCCTTATAGAGAGAGAGGAAAGTGTAATACAAAAAATCATTCCATATAGGGGGAAGTGTGTTATTAATACACACAGACATATTCCTCACAGAGGGGAGAACACACACACACACACACACACACACACACAATTGAATGAGAGGTAATTAACACAAACACATCCCTGTTATAAAGTGTGATTTTAACATTCTTTAGTCACTAGAGGGAGTTAAGTATTGATAGTCTACAACTCTTATAAGAGGATTACTGTAGATAAGACTAAGCTGCTGTTCAGATGTTTTCAGCTGAAAGTCACCATCAACTTCAATGGGTCTGCACTGCTGAGTCTCTATATACATTGCGCTCCTGTTTTTTTTTTTTTAGGAAGGTCATGTTTCCAGGAAGACTGGGGTAGTATGTTTGGGCTGCAATAAAGTATTCTGTTTAGATCCCAGTTTGTTCTTGCTGTACGTTACAATCCCACAGAGATAGGACTGTGTAACCTTCCCATACACACATGTTCCTAATGAATGACAGAAGACAGCGAGACATGCAGACTCATACAAGTGTTCTCTACCATCGGATAGCAGAGCAACACGCGGAGCCCCATGTTTACTAAGCAGTCTTGTGCCGTGAGACACCTTACAGCCCATGAAAGTAAATGTGCTGTATGGGATCTTCCAAAGCCGGAAAGTGTTTTATGGCAGAAGACAGACTAGTAAATACTGTATAGCTCATAATCCTCAAAGACGGGGGAGTGGAACACACACACAAACAGAGAGAGAGACACACACACACACACACACCAGATGTACCTTTGCTGCCTCGTAAGTGATTGTTTTGGTCTCCGTGTGCACCAAGGGAACTTCCTTGGTGGGGATCTGGCTCTTGTCACCAGCGGACATGTTGGACATGGTCACAGTCTGCGTTTTCACCAGCGGAGGCTGCGAGGAGGGAGGACAACACAGTTTGTGAACACGGTCTCAATGGGGGTGCTACGCAGCGCGGTGCAGGCCCCTTGGGCAGCGAATGGTTCAAGTTAACTCCTTGGCTGCCAAGATACATAAAGATTATGCCACACGTTCAGAAAGACTTACGCTGCACCGCCGTCTCCTCTCCGTGGGAAAGCGCGTGCCACACGGATATACAGGTGCAAGAGAGTGACGGAAAGATTTTTGGAAATGATTTGCCCCCACACAGGGATTTTAGGGTAATATAAAAAGTAGATGTTTGACTAAATGATGTCCGTATAATTTGTTTAAAAAGATTAAGGGGAGAACATTAATTACTGTATAACAACATTAGAATTAAACCGACCCGGAGAAAAGGGGAAAAATACTTATTTTTACACAAGAAGCGGATAAAATGTTACTCTGAGGGTCTCTCTCAGTCGAGTGTCTGGAAGGATCATTTCTCCTTCAACATCACTTCCCTGGGGGGCAAAATTATTCTCATTGTCAGGACAGCAATGGAGTAGCTTTGCAGCGGATCGCCTTCTCCTAGGCAGGCGCAGGCGCCAAGCACGAGATTAGAACGGACGCACTCCGTGTCAGTTATGGGGTTATTATAGGACTTCTGTCTGTCGTCACCTTCTCTCTGCTTAACGACATCGTTATTATTGCGGAGACGTCAAGGAGTCCGAAAATGGAAATGAATGCGCCCCTAGGGAGAGTAACCCTTGCAGCGCTTGAATGGTGCATTGTAGAGCTTAAGATGCAGTGTCACCAAGTAAAACAATAGGGGTGTTTTTTTTTTTTTTTAAGGGCTTTGAACAATTTATTTTTCATTGTGATGATGCACTTCGAGTCCTCAAACATTATTTAATTTCAACCCTCGTCCCCAAAACAGAAAACTAGATGAATAATCAGTCAAAAAAATATATAATGTGGAGCTATTTTCATTATTTTGCCTCTGTAGAACTGCAGCGGTAAATTTAAAGGGACGTAGTGGCGCTGAACATCTTCCTATAGAAATCACAAGAGCCGCTAACACAGGAGAATACATTCGTTTGAATAAAGATGGTGGAGAAAGTGTGGCAAGTACCTTTATTATCTGCAGATGTATATATTTACAAGGAGCAATGATACACAAGGGATATAGTTCAGTTAACCCTCTGGCAGTGATTAAAGTGATCTAATGACAGTGATATGTTTAATGAGTAATGAGCATTGGTAACAGGCAGCCCCCTTGGGGGCTTCACCTGTAGCCCCCCACCCCCTGCTGTCCCTAGTGCACATATGTGGCCATTGCAGTGTCATGTCTCCTGGAGTTGAAGGGTCAAGCAAAGTGATTTATTTACATGTTTAATAAGTCATAGGGTCAGTCCCATATAGGAGCAAAGCGACCCAATGACAGGGATAAATATACAGCTATTATTTTTATTATTATTTAAAAAAAAAAAAAAAAGATGAAGTTCAACCTTTAATTACTTCCACAGATACCAAATGCTTTGGAGGATTTTTTCAATCTGTACCCACCCTCTTTTGTATAATACTGTTTGTATATAAAAGTAAATTCTTGTCTCACACTGTATTTTTTCCTTTGTAGTTTTGTTTATATATGGTGCTTTCATTAGGCAGAGATAAGGGGGGTAACATCTATATATCCATATAAACACACGGGCTCATTTTACATGGAATGGTCAGTCTCTCCTCCAACCCAAGTATACTAATAGCAGTGATATATGTATGGGATCAGTCCCTCCTAAGACCAAGTGCACTCACGGCAAATGTGTCATGTAGAAAGTATAAACACGGTGAGCTGACACTTGGGCAGGGTTGATTTCCCCTGGCTGCTTGCCTTTGCCTGATGTCACTGTGCGTTTGACAAGAACAGGCAAAGCTGCTCTCTCTCCCCCCCCCCCCCCTTATCTTTATTGGTCCTGAGAAGGACAGAGTGGACACTAGACTGACAAACACTGCCCAATTCAGAAGTCCCTAAGAAATTCAACTCCTAATTAATCTCTGAAAAATTGAATGCAGCCAAATCTTTGCTTGAAGCAGAGTTAGATTTGCTCATAAAAGCAGATTAGCCAGTTATTTTATTTTTACAAAAGGTTGTTTTCTGTCCGGTTGCATGGGATTGCCCTTTGAAGGGGAATTTAAACATCTTTTAAAACAAGCTTCTGTACATTGCTAGATTGCTTATCATCCACAGACTTTCCTGCACTCATTCTACATAATCACGACTTCTTGATTTTTATTTATTCAACAAATTGTCATATTCACAAAAAGTAAGTGATAGTCATTCAATCTCAGATGAGTTATTTATATATTCATAAGTTCATGATGATACAATCTATTGAATGTTAAATAACTTATATACATGGTTATAGACCCCCCCCCCCCCCCCTTTACCATGCGGATAGTAGAATATTAAATAGCAGTTATTAATATATTCATTAACTATACAATCTATTAAGGGCGATCTAAACTGCGAAAGGCAATGACCCCTCTGCTGTGGAGTAAGGCATTAGCACAGGGGCGGCCAACTCCAGTCCTCAAGGGCCACCAACAGGCCAGGTTTTAAAGATATCCCTGCTTCAGCACAGGTGGCAGTCGTTTACTGCGCACCACGGTGCTGAAGCAGGGATATCTTTAAAACCTGACCTGTTGATGGCCCTTGAGGACTGGAGTTGGCCACTATAGCATTAGCTTATTCAGGCATGTAACCAATGTAAAGGCCTGCAGGCAAAGTGTTATTCAAGAGTCTGGCAGTAAGGGGGTTAATCTTCAAACACTTCCAATATATCGGAGAAACGTTATCCAAGGCAGTAGCACACGCAGGAGAGGAAACCAAGATATAACTCAAGGGTTACAGTTCAACAAATATTACTATTCAAAAGTATTAATTTACTCACTGCTGCAAGTAGTGTAAAAGGCGCAATTACCCCCCAAACTATCTTTTTAATAGGCCCAAAGCCGTCAGTGTCCACATGGCAACTTCTGCTGTTTATGCTCACTTGTGCCCCTTGACCAGGCAGAACAGGGCTGTTTTTCACGCAAACTACAAAATGTCTTATATCAGAGATGTAGACTAATCCCCAGCTTCTCTGAGAAGACTCGGTTTCTTAAATGGTGTTTGAGTCCTAAAACTGGAACCCAAACCGGAAATTAAAATGGCTGTTTAAGTGCCTCCTGCTCTGTGGCATCAGTGGACTTTAAAAGAGCTTTATCAGTGAAGATTGCAGAAAAGCTGGGGGCTGGAGACGCTCAGTGAGTAAAGAGAGAACATGGGGCTGGAGAGGCTCAGTGAGTAAAGAGAGAACATGGGGCTGGAGAGGCTCAGTGAGTAAAGAGAGAATATGGGGCTGGAGAGGCTCAGTGAGTAAAGAGAGAACATGGGGTTGAAAGAGAGGCTCAGTGAGTAAAGAGAGAATATGGGACTGGAGAGGCTCAGTGAGTAAAGAGAGAACATGGGGCTGGAGAGGCTCAGTGAGTAAAGAGAGAATATGGGGCTGAAGGAGACGCTCAGTGAGTAAAGAGAGAATATGGGGCTGAAGGAGACGCTCAGTGAGTAAAGAGAGAACATGAGGCTGAAGTAGAGGCTCAGTGAGTAAACAGAGAACATGGGGGTGAAGGAGAGGCTCAGTGAGTAAACAGAGAACATGGGGCTGAAGGAGAGGCTCAGTGAGTAAAGAGAGAACATGGGGTTGAAAGAGAGGCTCAGTGAGTAAAGAGAGAATATGGGACTGGAGAGGCTCAGTGAGTAAAGAGAGAACATGGGGCTGGAGAGGCTCAGTGAGTAAAGAGAGAATATGGGGCTGAAGGAGACGCTCAGTGAGTAAAGAGAGAATATGGGGCTGAAGGAGACGCTCAGTGAGTAAAGAGAGAACATGAGGCTGAAGTAGAGGCTCAGTGAGTAAACAGAGAACATGGGGGTGAAGGAGAGGCTCAGTGAGTAAACAGAGAACATGGGGCTGAAGGAGAGGCTCAGTGAGTAAAGAGAGAACATGGGGCTGCAGGAGAGGCTCAGTGAGTAAAGAGAGAACATGGGGCTGGAGAGGCTCAGTGAGTAAAGAGAGAACATGGGGCTGAAGGAGAGGCTCAGTGAGTAAACAGAGAACATGGGGCTGCAGGAGAGGCTCAGTGAGTAAAGAGAGAACATGGGGCTGGAGAGGCTCAGTGAGTAAAGAGAGAACATGGGGCTGGAGAGGCTCAGTGAGTAAAGAGAGAACATGGGGCTGAAGTAGAGGCTCAGTGAGTAAACAGAGAACATGGGGCTGCAGGAGACGCTCAGTGAGTAAAGAGAACATGGGGCTGGAGAGGCTCAGTGAGTAAAGAGAGAACATGGGGCTGGAGAGGCTCTGTGAGTAAAGAGAGAACATGGAGCTGAAGGAGACGCTCAGTGAGTAAACAGAGAACATGGGGCTGCAGGAGACGCTCAGTGAGTAAAGAGAACATGGGGCTGGAGAGGCTCAGTGAGTAAAGAGAGAACATGGGGCTGGAGAGGCTCAGTGAGTAAAGAGAGAACATGGAGCTGAAGGAGACGCTCAGTGAGTAAAGAGAGAATATGGGGCTGGAGAGGCTCTGTGAGTAAAGAGAGAACATGGAGCTGAAGGAGACGCTCAGTGAGTAAAGAGAGAATATGGGGCTGAAGGAGAGGCTCAGTGAGTAAAGAGAGAACATGGGGCTGAAGGAGATGCTCCATGAGTAAAGAGAGAACATGGGGCTGGAGAGGCTCTGTGAGTAAAGAGAGAACATGGAGCTGAAGGAGACGCTCAGTGAGTAAAGAGAGAACATGGGGCTGAAGGAGAGGCTCAGTGAGTAAAGAGAGAATATGGGGCTGAAGGAGAGGCTCAGTGAGTAAAAGGTACTGACTGAAAACAATGACACCGAGTTGGAACCAGGGGAGCCTGCTTCTAATCCTGGGGTATGCTCCTTGTGACATTGGGCAAGTCACATTATCCCCCTGTGCCTCAGGCACCACAAGATTGTAAGCTCTACGGGGCAGGGACCTCTTCATGGAACAATTCTATGTACAGCGCTGCATACAGTGTCCGCGCTACAGAAGAAAAAACAATGATTATTGCAGGCAGCTCTGCACATCCCTGCTAGTGCGAAGCAGCAGAGCTTGCCGTGTGGACACTCTGCGGACAGGAAAACGTAGAAAGCAAAATAATGCTGGTAAGATGATTTAGAAGGCATCATAGAGCTAATATTTTTTAGCCGTTTTTAGAGTGGATCTGCACCTTTTGTAGTACTTTTCTCCTCGGGTAAAAGGAAACACACACACACACACGCCCCTTTAAAATAGTCTATAGAACAGAGAGGGTTAAAGGCCACTACGAAGTGGGAAAGGGAAAAGAGCTCACAGCCCAGAAAAGTGGTTAACAGGTATTCAGTGGGTGGAACAGTTATTCCGTCCTTTGCAATAAATCGCAAGACGTCAGAAAGCAGGGAGGGAAGAGTGCAGAGTTACACATGGGGCACAGAGGTGCAGAGACGCTGTAAGTCGGTGCTTAATGAAACGGAAGCTGCAAACAGTCCTAAACAGTTCCATTATTCTGAAGGATTTAAAAAAAAAAAAAGGTTGGAAAGCAGTGCAGAGACGCAGTGTGTGTATACATACACACACAGACACACAGACACACAGACACACAGACACACAGAAATAATCAAAAACGAATAGACAATACCGTTCTGTGGCTAATGAAATGCTTTTATTTGTGCGAGCTTTCGAGATACACTGATCTCTTCTTCCGGCGATGTTACAATGGATAAAGCAAGAAAGGTTTTTACTTAAAAACATGCATCCTGGAATGTATCTGTGACTGAAGCCTATCCCTCCCCCCTGTGCAGTATGCAATTTATGGCTTAAGGTGTTAAATGGTCCCTGAATGTTAGTGGTTTAAGATTATGTGTGTATGTGAGTGTGTATGTATGTGTGTAAATATAAATGTATAAAGCGCCCTCAGTGTATACAGCGCTTTACAAAAGGTGTGTGTGAGAGTGTATACCAATGGTGTGGGTAAGTGTAGAAATGTAAGAGGGTGTTGCATTACTATTAATGTGTGTAGATACTATGTGGTCCCTATTGGTATATAGGGATCGAATTACATTGTACATATGTATGTGTAAGAGACAGCTGTGTGTGCATTCATATAGCGCCGTATGTATATACATGGCCTTTAGCACTCATGGGAAGTGAGTTCTCGTGTCAGGGTAGTGACTCATGAAGCTGCGGTCTCTGTTTACACTCCCACTCCACACACACCTTTTGTAAAGCACTGTATATTGTGGAAGCTTTATACATTTATATACACACACACCATTAACATTCAGGGACCATTTAACACCTTAAGTCATAAATCGCATACTGCACAGGGGGGAGGGATAGGCTTCAGTCACACATATATTCCAGGATGCAGTGTTTGTAAGTAAAAACCTTTTTTGCTTTATTCAATGTAACATCCCCGGAAGAAGAGATCAGTGTATCTCGAAAGCTCGCACAAATAAAAGCAATTCGTTAGCCACAGAACGGTATAGTTTATTCGTTTTTGATTATTAAGATCGGCTAACATGGTACAGACACAGACACAGACACACACAGACACATAGACACACAGAGACACACAGAGACACACACACACACAAATCTGACTTAAAAGGCATTAGATAGATATATATCTATCTCATATTCGGCCCTGGTTGAAACCACTGCTGGATCTTCCCGGTTGCAGCTGCTCTTCATGTTGCTTCAACACTTTTTCTGATTGAATCCTCCCATTTTACTTTTGGTTGTCAACTTAGTCTTTAAATATACCTTGGAACCCAATCAAACACTATCTTTGATCAACAATGGTTAAATTATTGATATATGTCTTGCCCAATGCCATTTCTTCACCCTTGTGATGATGCCCCAGACTTTTGTTTGCTTCTGAACCCGTTGACCCTTTTTCCTGACTCTTCGGGAAATACCCAGCATACATATCTTTATACTTCTTTGAGTTGTCTGAAGCTTCTGAACTGTCTTTGAATTTAGGGTCCAAGTTTCACATCCATACACGAGCACGGGCAGGATACACTGGTCAAAAACGTTCCTCAAGGCACAGTGGAAGGATCATTTGAAAGATTGTCTTGTTTCTGCCAAATGTGCTCCATTCCATTCATTTTATTGATTTCATTCGAGTGATACGTGCTAGCCAAAGAAGACATACTTTTCTACTTATTTAAGCTCTATTCCATTTATTTTTATCTTTGTAGATTTCATACATTAGTTGAACATCACTTTGCTCTTGCCGAGATTCATATGGAGGCCCACCTTCTTACATATTTCTGTGACATTTCTGATTTGTTGCTGGAGGTTCTTCTGGACACCTCCTTCCCCCATCCCCCCAATATTGTCTACAAATCGTAGGCGACTCAAGTATTCATGGTTGATGCAGATTCCTTCCCCCCCCCCCCAATTCAATGTACAATATATGTTGCTGTGAAAAGCTTTGGTGACATGGGGCCTCCCTGTCCCACTCACTTGCTTATCCTGATCTGGCCTGTATCTTCATGTAATTTAATGGTTGATGTGTCATTGTCCTAAATGTTCGCTATAATATCAATGCATGCTTGTTCAGCATTGTGTCTTCTTAATGCATTTAAAATGGCTGAGGGGTAGAGAGAATTAAGTGCTTTTTTTTGCAATCTATGAATCCTAAGTGGAGTGGTAGATCGTATTCATTACTTCGGGGAATCGCTTCTCCCCTCCAGCTTTGTTTGTTTTTCAAGGTTTACAGTAATAGGTTTTTAGGGATTTAGATTTTGTTTTCCACCTGTTTCATGGAGGGGGCTTCTATTTGTCACCAGTTTTTGGCGATTGCACATTTTGTTGATGAGTACGTGTAGTATTAATCTGTCCGTATATCTGTTTTTCATGGGTTTAAATAGAAGGTATACCCACGGGATATAAGTGGGATGTGACGTTACTAAAGAGGACATATCTTGCGTTAGGGATGCGTCCCTTTCAATATCTACCCATGGTCTGTGACCCACAGGTAATGGACTGGTAAATTAGTTAGCTCAGCCTTGCTGCTCTATAGTATCGCTTTATTCCGGGAAGTGCAAACCCTCCCATTGTTAATGGTTTTACCATGGTTGCATGTTTGATTTTGGGTTTCCTACCATTCCATATTAGGGGAATCACCTCTTGTACAACTTGGTTGTGGTCCATTGTGTTGTATTCAATGCGAAATCCCGCTTGTTCTGTCGGCTGGTTAGCTGATTAATGAGTATCTTCGTAAAAATCTTGTAAGCCATTGGAAGTAGACGGAGTAGTTTATAGTTCTTGAGGTCTTCTTTCTTATGGATGAGGATAACTATGGCATTACTCCATTGTTCTGGAATGTTCCTGCTCTTCAAGCAGTATGTCAAGTTTTGCAATGATTTTCTCTACTTCTTCCCCAGCATCTTCCAAGATTTCAATTGTAATTCCTTCTTCTCTGGGGCCTTCCAATTCTTCATGGGTTGTATTGCCTTTGCCACATCTTCTGGAAGGACGCATGGAACATGGTTGATGGTTTCTTCTAGCACTTCCTCTACTGGATTATACAGTGTTCTGTTTTCTTGTACAATTTCTTGTAGAAGTCCTCCCAATTATTCCTAATCATAAGTCACTGCTGCTGCTTCAAACTTTT
The DNA here is from genome assembly GCF_040206685.1 of Ascaphus truei. Classification (NCBI taxonomy): domain Eukaryota; kingdom Metazoa; phylum Chordata; class Amphibia; order Anura; family Ascaphidae; genus Ascaphus; species Ascaphus truei. The sequence continues at coordinate 30,477,196 of NC_134488.1, read as the reverse complement.
TTTAATTTTCATTTTCGATAGTCTTTTTCACCATATCACAGTAAAAGTTTTTTTTTACATCTTCAGTCAGTTATACAGAGCTGTCTGTGCAAGTCGATCCGCAAAATTAGATTTAATTTTTTTGTTCTTGCGTTTTGCTTAATTTCTTGTCGTTTCCTCAGTATAAGCGCTTTTTGCGCACTTTCAGCTACAACCTTTATAAATGTTTACAAAACGTTATTCCCTTGCACCTCGAGCAACCTGAAGGAATTTTTCTGCTCTAGTTGAAATTCCCTGCTGTTATTTTTGTGGTTCTTGATGTTGATTGTTTTTGTCTTTGTAATTCGTTTTTTTTCTTCCCATCTTCACATTACAATGTAATTTGCAGTGGACCAATTAGTGATCACTTTTCCTGCTGGTAACATGGTAAAGGACTGCGCAGTCTTCCATCATGCGTTCCTGGTCAGGTAGGAGAGTCCATTTCTTTCTTGATTCTATTGGCTCCATTTCCCTTTCTATTCATCTTGAATAATGAATAATGAATTCATGATACAGACGGTTTCAGATCTTGCAAATTCCACAAATTCGTCTCCACGTTCATTTTTGCTGCTGTAACCATAATTACCAACTGATGCTTCGTCTTTCTGCAGTTCGCCAATCTTTGCATGGAAGTCTCCAATAATGACCTTGAGGAATCAGGCATTATTCCTTCCGCTGGCACCTTGCAGCGAGAGATACACAACATATCAGTAGAAGTGGTCATCGCTTTGAATCAGCTGCACCAGAGAAGGCCAGAACGTGCCAGCAGGTGCAGTAACGTCCGCTACATCTGTAAGTTGCTTGATTTCATGGTGGAAGTCTTACACTTCATAGGTCGGCATGACGTGATGTCTGGGCATATACTTGGGTCATTTGACGCTTACATCTCTTAATTTTTTGTCAAGAAGCTCCCCATTACTGACTTAAAGACTGAAGTGGGACTGCCCTGTTAACACCTGGAAATAGAGTAAGCAAGTGGCTAGTGACCACTGCCGATATCAACAGCGTACACACACAATTTATAGCGTCTGTTCAAGGAAAAAAAAAAAACGCTCCAACCTTCCCTCCCACCACCGACAACTGCGCTCACAAAAACAGTAGCCACCAGAGCGTGACCACCAGGACTAGGACAAAGGACATGAAGAAAGGGAAGCGGGGGTTCGGGAGCAGGATAGGGGGCAGATGGCACTTCTCCAGGGACTTCTCCTCGGGCATTGAGATGGAGACTTTCGAGAGGAGGCCCTGGGTGTCCGTCCCAGGTGGCTTTGCATTCTCCACGCCCTGCTTCGGGGGTTCCTCCTGGGTCTGCACGCAAGTGGGCGGCGAAAGAGAAAGAGACAGATGAAACCGAAAAGAAAAAAAATCACAGATGGGGATGTGTAGTGGCTAGGAGGTGTAGAGATTGAGCCCCTTAGGGATGTGCAAAGTACTTGGGGATCGTGATTGTCGGGGAGATTTCCCTTAACTTTTCAGCACTCAATATAGAGAGACTGGGGAGATTCCCCTATGATTAATAACTCAAATGAATATTTCTGCCACAATGTAAGAAGAATTAACCCCTTTAGCGCTAGAGGAGCCTGCAACGCAATGTTGGTACGGTGGAGACAGAGCGTTGTAAACCTTGAAGGCATCTGAAGGAGATACAGCTAAGGTTTATAAAGCATCAGTCACTCCTCTAACCCAAAGGAACAAATTGAAGCACCATGTTTAATTGTTTGGATCAGACAGGTACAGTATTGCATGTTTTGTGTTTTTATTTTTTATTTTAACTTTTAATGTCTCCACAGTAACCAAATGCTGTGAGAATAGTCCCATCTAGAATGGGCTCTTAGGGAGTCCTAGCTAGATAGAAGGGAGTGGATTTATACTAAAACTATATAAAAAACAGAGTTTGTGTTAGGTAATTAGTAACAACTATAGAGAAACCAAGATACTACTGGAGCCCCAGGTGAAGCCGCCGCTGGCCTGCTAGAGCCTCTAGCCAATAGAGTGGCATACAGTATCATAGGACGCATGGCGTGGATTAAGAGTAGAGGAGCCCTGAGCTATACGACCCTGCCTCGCCCGATGTGAAAGGTCCTTGTGTGGCCACGGGATAAGCCACCACTTGGCGGCACCTCAAACACGCCAAAGAATGGGCCCCCGGGCTGCCTGACCCGTGTTTGGCCTGACATGGTGAAAGTAATTAATTGTTTGTATCCTATTCAACGTAATCAGATGGGTGATTTATTGGAGTCAGCTGAATTTACAGCCCGTAGCACAGTGAGAAAAGCAAGGCTCTCACTTCAGAGGCTACATAACAAAGACAATAGCACTGACAAGTTATATAAATATATATTTCCTTTAATTGCCCACTGCATGAAACTGCCTCTTCAGCCCTACGTTGCCAAAGGGGCCAGGAGCAGAAGGATTTTAGAGCAGGGGTATTCTATACCCGTGGACCACTTCAATGTGAAGGATATTTTAGAGGATAACACTTACACTTGGCTCCGTTCAGCAATACATTTATATATATATAAGTAGAGCGTATATCTGAAAACATACTGAACATGTTGCTAAAAATTAGCCTTCAATAGGAAACAGACAGATTTGTCTCCAACCCAAAGTCATTGGGGACCACAGCTTGAACAACGCTGGTCCTAGGAGTGAACCAATGACAGTGGAATGTTCAACTGCAGCCCCGTGGGCCGAAGAGCCCTGATGTGGTCCCGAGCAGGCAACTAGTAGGAAATTAGTAGGAAGCAAAGTGCAATTATTAACACTAAAACTCACTCGTAACTTAAGGCAATGTAAAAATATAGGGTACTGATGGTAAATCTGCTTGCAAGATGTTCAAATATTATAATTTGCAATGTTTATAAATGCATCTAAAATGGCATCGTAATAAGCATGTGGCCCTTCCCTTTTAAATATTTTCTGATATGGCCCCTTTGGACAACTGATTGAAGAGGCTCTATAGGTTAAATATAGCGGAATGGCACCATTTGTATAAAGCAGTCGTTTTTCAAGTTTATTCATAAGCAGTAGTTTTTTTTATTCCATTTGTATAAAATCAAACATTTTTTTCCTAATAACGTTTTAACATCCAAGTGGAGTAGATTGCATTGATAAGTTGTTTAAGGAGTCAGTCCTAGAATCAAAGTGCAATAATGGCAGTGACATGTTTAAGAGACACAAATGTACTATTTATACCTTCTTTTGGTCCAAATCTGACACCTTCTGTACAAGTACTGTATGTTCAAATATATATATATTTTTTTAAGTTACTTTGTAAATGTGCTGAGCTAGGACTTAGGATGGGGTTTCATTTCCTCTGGCTGCTCCCTTTTGTCCAACATCACTGTGTTTCAACAAGAGTTGTCACAGGCAAAGCCCCCTTCTCCTTACCTTTGTTGGCTAAAGAAAACCCCTTCATTCACAAATGCTCCCCCATTCAGAGGCCCCAAAAGAATTTCAATGTGTAATTACCAAATGTAACCCTAAACCCTAATCTAACTCCCTTCTAAGACAGAAAAAACTGAGCCCTTAGCTCTCGCAGAGGAACGGCCCTCTGCTGGCCAGCTTTGGGACTGTGGGACGGGTCTTTGCACATCCCCAAGTAACTCTTCTCGGGAGTAAGGAGGTTGGGCGGCTGATCAGCACCAAACAATAGATAAGGATAAATAAAAAAAAGTGAGGGATCCAAAATGGATAAATAAAATTTTTAAAAATATATATAAATAAAACAGATGCAAAATAATAAATAAATGTTTGCAAAGAAGGAAGAAAAGTTGGGAAAAGACAACATAAAAAAAAAAAAAAAAAAAGAAGAACAGGATATAAGTAAACTCAGCGTTGCAGGTTAAGCCCCTTGACCGGCACACTGCATAAGTTGGGTTACCATCCAACTGGAAACCCGCCTCATGTGGTACCGCTTTCAAAGGGTCGGGCCGTGTAGCGGATGCCAATCTAAATTGGGATAAGTGGTGAGGGAGCTGTAACCCTTTGAGTGCTGGAGAGACCCGCAGCACATTGCTGTAATAGACATGCAGGAGTTCGTCGTAACTTTGGCACTACATGGCACCAACCTTTTAACCCATTAAATAGGTCAGTCATTTGGTCATACGGGTTCTACATGGGACTGACCCTTTAACCCGTTACATACGTCACGGTCATTAGGTCACTTTTCTCCCACAGGGTACTGATCCTCTAAGCCCGGGATGGGCAATTCCAGTCCTCAAGGGCCACCAACCAGTCAGGTTTTCAGGATATCCCTGCTTCAGCACACGTAGTGCAATCTTTGACTGAGCCACCTGTGCTGAAGCAGGGATATCCTGAAACCCTGACCAGTTGGTGGCCCTTGAAGACTGGAGTTGTTCACCCCTGCTCTAACCCATTAAACAAGTCACTGACATTCGGTCACTGAATTTACATTAATAGGGTCCAAATATGGTCAACATTATAATACAATGAAACGCGGGTCCCTCCGGCATTTAAAGGTGTTCAAATAAAACAAAACATGCAATTATTATTATTTATGGGGTGGGGGAGCAATTACTTATTTGCAGCTCAAACCAAGCCCCCCCCCCCCCCCCTTCACACTCCCCTCTGCTCCATGCGAGATTTCAATGCAGCGGGAACCTGTGCAGTGAAAGACGCAGGCGAGATGTGAACTTGCAGCCCAAATGAAAAACCATATACCCGGTGACATTGCGGTATAAGCACGGCTTTGGTTTTAGGGAGGCGGGAGGGGGGGTAAGAGGAAGGGAGGGATTAGGAGGTGGCGGGTAAATGCACAGCCAGAGCATGATATCACCGGCTGCTTTACCTCTGGCCCATACACTTTTCGCTCAGTGGGTAGAACGAGCGCACGTTTGACCTGGACGTATACAAAGGTGAGATTCAGACTCGCGTACTGTAACAAGTCAGTGGGGCAGCCTCACGCAGCATTGTGACATCCCTAATAAATGCCATACAACACCTTCAATGGTCGCCCCATCATTTAGATTCAAGTGTATTCCCTTCGCATGTGCAGGCCTCCAGGTCTACCTATAAAACGGTTAATGACAAATATACGGCACTCGCTGCTTTCCGTAAAGCGCTGGGTAGCAGCTTCAACCAAATGGACCAAGGAAAACAGCAGGAATAACATTCCAATGTTGCTGTGAGTTGCTTTACCAGATCACAAGCATAGCCATCTTTCATAGGGCCCAGATATATATATATATATATATTTTTACAATAATTGTTTTCAAACCCCAAAGTGATTTCATCCTGAGACTTGCAACCAGGATGGGAAGGAAAACGTGAGATATAGATATATATTCACACACACACGTATATGTATTTTGATAGGCTGCATGAGACTACCCCTTAATAAATAAATAAATAAGATTTCACAATGCATAACTATGATAAAGATTATATATCTCCAAAATTCTTTAAACCATGAATCACAGGTCTTATATGGAGTGAAATATTGATCTGCAAGAAAAATGAAATGAAGATGATGGGTGGAAAGAGCAGAGCGTACATTTTTACTACATCATTTAAATGTGTGTTACGTTAGAGAAATAAATCACTTAAGAACACATCAATAGTCAACAACAAAATAATAGTCAGTCGGAGACAGCACATGTTTCTGGCATGTAATGGCGCGTGCACATTACCAATACTTATTCATTGCATATATTTCATAAATGGATATATTATACACTTCACATGCAGTTACCTAACCGCTTATTGTGTAGAGAAAGACACACTGCTGCCCCTCTGACAGCAAATGGGTTAATAATAACACAAGTATAAAGCCCACCCAGCCCCCTTCACCTGGGCATACACTTTCATTCCTCTTTAAAAGAAAGGACCGATTTCCTGTGCAGTCCAGTTAATAGGTATATCCAGATAACAGGGTTAAAGCAAAAATGCGTGTTCTTCCTGCTAAAAACTTACATTTTGTTTCATTGGAGCAATAACCTCTGTTTAAAAAGCCATTTCCCCTTTTGGATCTTATAGCATAAATATACCATAAAGCATTTGATTAAAAAGAATATACAGTATATACTGTATGCCTTGTTTAAATGGTCAGGAATAAATACACTTGCAGTTTTTCAAAGCGAATAAACATAACTACAACCCCCCCCCCCCCAGTACAAATATCCCCGAATATACAGGGTACACGCGTGGCTTGTTAAAGGTGTGGCACAGCAAAACACCCCTTAGTACAAATAGCCCGGAATATACAGGGTACACGCGTGGCTTGGTAAGGTGTGGCACGGCAATAACCCTTCGTACAAATATCCCCGAATATACAGGGTACACGCGTGGCTTGGTAAGGGTGTGGCACGGCAACCCCCCCCCAGTACAAATATCCCGGAATACACAGGGTACACACGTGGCTTGGTAAAGGTGCGACCCGTCTTAGGATCAAAATGAACCAATAGCAGTGACATGTTTAAGGATTTAAAAATCAGACCCATAGAAAAATAATTTTCATATTGGTGTGTAAACGTGGTAAGCTCACACTTGTGTGGGGTTTGATTCCCTCCGTTATCAATATATGCTGAGCAGGGTTTTGCACAGGCAGAGCCCGCTCTCCTTATCAGCTCTAACAGGGACAGGCTGGGCTAGAAGTCGGGGAAACACTTGATTAACAAGTCCCCCCTCTCCCCCCAATTCAGAGGCCCACAATAGAAATAACCATTTTTAATATCCACATAGTCCAATATGCGCTTCAAAGCAGCAATCCCGCTTTCCTTGTTATTTATTTATTTTACAATAAGTTTGAAGCAGGGGGTCTCCGAAGCGGAACAGCGTTCATTTGAGCTCCTGAGACCCATAGCTTCCAGAGGGGGTGCTGGCAGCAGCTCTGGTTGGGCTGTGGGGAACGTAATGGCCGCTTAAAATGTCCCGCGTCACACGGGCCAATAGGAAGCCGTGACAGGATCCATTGAGGCTTCCTATTGGACCGCGTGACCAGGACCTTTAAACCTCTGGAGCGGCTACCGGCACCCACTACGAAGGCAAGAACCTTTGAGAGCAGAGCAGGGGGTCACGAGCCGAAATGAAGGCGATTCCACACCGGAGACCCCCTGCTTCACACCTAGGGAAGGGGGGGGGGGAGAAACACCACACGTTCTGCTCCTTTAAGTTTGGTTACATTTAAGGAAAACAAATGACCAAGTTGTTTTCAAAACATTTTTGGGAAAACTAAAATGGGACTGCACCTCTTAACCTCTGGCTCAGCTCTCAGACATAACTGGGCAAAGAAAACAGCAACAATGTCAAGGTGATCAGGGATGCTTACAGGTGGTAGCCATCTTTAACGAGCCCTGCAGAGATTATATGCAGATATCTCTGCGACCTAAACGGCTGATTGATTTTGAACGGAGGCTATTACTAGTAAGCACCACATTTAATGACATGTTCAGCACTGATAATATATGTGCTTGCACTGGATTGACTTACTCCGTCTGCCCCAGTCTGGACCTGCCCGTTGAAGCTGAGGGTGCGGAAAGGGGAGTGGGTGGAGAGGCGCTTGTCCCACTCGCTGAGACGGGGGGCCGGCGCAGACTCCATGAAACTCTTCTTCAGCTCTGAGATGCTGGCATGGTGCTTTATGATTTCGTCCTGCGTCCCTTCCAGGTCCTGAGAGAGAAAGGAGAAAGAGTAGAGGCAATGAGGGCAGGGAGATGCTAGGGGAATCCCAGAATCCCTTGCCACGGGACAAGCAGAAGTCACTTCGAACTCAAGCTGTAGATTTACATTGACAGTAAAAGGTGAAGTTGCATAGAAAAGCACTTAGCACTGAGCCACTGATTGAGACGCCGGTGCTGAAGCAGGGATATCCTGGAAGCCTGACCGGGAAGGAGAGGGGGGGAGATCTTGAGGACTGAAGTTCAGAAGCCCTGGACTAAAGGATAAAATTATTCATCACAACTGTTAGTCTTCAAACCCAGTCACCAAGAGTTTAAATAAAGATTGTACAAACTGCCGAAGCTTGTGTTTGCTGTGGACACGTTCATACAATTATTTATTAAAATTATTTTAAAGGAGTCAAATGACCAATCTACATTTATTCTATTAAATATGAGACTGCTATTAGTTCTCTTTAGTCCAAGAAACGGTCTCTTTTGGACGCTTTGATGCGTTCCCCTTGTTCAGTCTGAGCTCCACGCCAGCGCTTGACAAACGCCGCGTGTGTTATATATTCTGACAAATACATTTTGAGAAGAAAAAAAAGTGTCATTCTGTTCCAGGGGTTTCAATTTCCCTGCAAATTCAATATATGCTGGTAAGTGGCACTAGTCATTAACCCCTTAAATGGGCCGCCAGATCTTCTGCTTGGAAGACAAGGGCATTGTATATAATTGTGCTGTACACAAGCAGCAAAACCGCACATAACAAAGGAACGGTCTTTGGCTTGTAGCATTCGTTAAAGGGGGTTAGTGCATGTTTCCAGCAGGAAAACAAATCCCCACCAACTTACGTCCTTGAACCTATAAAAATGTGGAACAGGAACAATTATAACTTCCACCACACGCTGGCAGATACAGGATTGATTTGAATGGAACCTACTGCACACAGTGCTGGCCCACTGGGCTGCTACCAAATGGGTAAGCATACTATTAAAGGGGGGAAATAAATCAGTTCATTGTGAAGTCACCCAACGTCTGGAGCAAACCATTTTAAGCACAGACTTTAAAATGTGGCTGTATTCTCCATTTTAGAACACGTGTAACTTTGGCTGCATTATTGAAATCAGACTACAATATATGGCGGGTCTTGTTGCCTGATTCCCCGCCCGCCCTGACTCCCAGGTTCTGTAAAAATCCCAATGGTGTTTTTTTTTGATCACCAGACAAACCCCCCCTCCGCCCCCCCAACCTTTCTATAGAGGAAAGAATATACTGGCACACCAATCCTATATATGCCAGGTATGCAAGTAGCGGGAGTGTGCAGAGCAGCAGGCTGGGAACACAGCGCATCACATCCGGTGTGTGCATGCAATAGCAAAAAGAGAAGGATAAACACAACACACAACACACTTACACACACAGACACACATTTTCTGCGGAAGCAAAACATGCTGAACCAAAACACAGACAGAGGCACCGCAATGTTTTGCAAAGCGATACACTGCTGGCATCTCTGCTGTTAAAAAGGTTAAAAGGCACGGGCGCAAAAAAAATATGGAGAAAAAGAATCTGGGCAACAAAAATAAAAGCGAAGAGGATTGCGTGAGTTTATACCAACCTCCAACATTAAATTGCTATGCCTGATATAAATGTTTTCACCCTCTAGTTTCTTTGATTTTTTCTGTGAAAGTGAACAAAAAAAATAAATAAAGAAAAACAATATAAATTGAAATTAAAAGTTTGCAAGGCTGCGGATCAGCAAATAATAATAACAACACGTAGAAAATAACGTGGCTTTGTCCCTGGGTGTTTTTTTATTTTTTTTTTAACCCTTTACTCCTAAAAGAAACCTGTGACCAATTATAGGATAGGGTCAAGAACGAGGTGGCACAATCATTAGGGCAACAAGACACCTTGGGGTGCTGCCTAAAAATGGGGTTCTGTGGTTGGTCAATAGCTCTACGCAGTAAAAGGATTCCTTCCAATTTTATTCAAAAGGAAGCAATTCTTCTTAATGCAGGGGTAGGCAACTCCAGTCCTCAAGGGCCACCAACAGGTAAGGTTTTCAGGATATCCCTGCTTCAGCACAGTCACGACTGACCCACCTGTGCCGTCGTAGGGATATCTCCAATACCTGGCCGGTTGGTGGCCCTTGAAGACTGGGGTTGGCTACCCCCTGCCTTAAAGGTGACAAGTTCGGGCCCACGTTCAAATGCCAACCTAAATATGATCATCTTCAATGTGCAGTGAAGTCGCTTCCCTGAGCTGGGGAAGATTTGAGACCCATTCATTTGAACAGAGCTGATCTCTTCTCCAGCACTAAGAAGTGGCTTTACATTTTATAGAATAAGGGCCAAAGACTTTGGCATTGTTTAGTAATGGCCAAAATACGAACACACTGTAACAGAAGGGCCGCTGCTCAGGTTCTCAGGCACAGCTGGACATTTAGATTAGTCCATGCAGATACTCTTGTTATTCTTTTTAAGTAAAGGGGTAGGGATCAGTTGCAGAGCCGAATGACTGGGGTGAGAATGGGATGTTAAAACACGCAACACTCCACATGCACGCGCGCGCGCACACACACACACACAATGCAAAATATGGTCTGTGGATGAGAGTGATTTACACTTCGAGAGACAGGACGTGTGAAATTGTTTAACAATAGATTAAGAAAGCTTTAAGTTATGGAGACATTTCTCTCCCCCCCCCCCCCCCCCTACAATAATTCTTGTCTGGGAGAAACAAAATGTCCACACTGTCCACGCAATAAAGATCCCTTCAGTCCAGCTCCTGGTTCATATGAAGTACAAAGTAATCCAACCCTTGAGTTGGAGGGGGGGGGGGGGGGGGGCAGTGGTTGTGGCTTTATACGATGCAGACCCATCTCTCCCCCCCCACCCACAAAATATCGCCCGACTTGAATGTGACCTGCATGTGATACCTTTTAAAGCAGATTCACAACCATATGGGTATTTGAGAATTTGGGTTTTAAGAATATCTGACCCACTAGGACATCAGTAATAAATTGGGGTATCAATCAACATGGCCTTTCATAAAAGCCAGAATATTTCAAATGTATGATTTATTACAACATGGACTTATTTCCTTTTTGAATGCTTATACTTTTACAAAAACGGATATACTGTAAAAACAATGTATATGTATATATTGTGTTACTGCTAGGGAAATGTTTTGAAAACAAGCGTGACTGGTATGCTTGTGAAAATTCTCGTACTGTTCTCTATTCCTCCCATTTTCAATAAAACCTGGTTATTAAAGGATTGCTGAGATACAGAGATTAAGCCGCTGTCTTCCCCAAGTGTGGTACCGATTGAGAGATGCAAAGTGATTTGAACAGACACCAAGCTAACCTTTCTCATTCGTATTAATTCATCCTCTTTCTCCGCTGGCTTCTGTTTTATGAAAAGAATAAAGACATAACACGATTTCACAAATGAGGAAATCAGAAAAACAGGATTATTTAGAATTGTTTTATATTAGTCTGAGGAAGTCATATGCAAAGGACAGAAAGAGGGTGATATGCATCAAACTGCAATAATGCTGATTGGGACACTGCTGTGTGGAAACGCACACACAAGTCAATGGGGGTTTCCGTGTGATATATCCCGAATGGCACTAGAACAGTTTAATGTACGACACCAATAAAGTGCAGTCATATATTAACCCCTTTGCTGCGAGGGGAAACGCATTGTGCACCAATGCAGTAAACGCCTGCAGATGTTTGATAACGGAGATCAACCGAAGTCGCGGGGAAATGATGCTCCCATATTGAAACACGTGAAAGAATAAAGGTTTTTTTTGTTTTTTTAAATGAAACCTGCTTTAAAGTCAAAGCTGCTTAACCGATGGCGCTCAAACATAGTGTTGTTGAGAATGGTCATCGCACAGCCTCCTTTTCCAGGCTCCCCTCGAATCTTGGAGTTGCTACAATACACAAATACTATTTAACGTTACTAGGTTAAATGACGATTGCGTGACGGACTGAGGGTGATAGCGAGACTAACCTTGACCTGATCCCCGGGCACAGGCTGTGGGTGCGTCTCCTTTAGTGGGAATTTGGACTCCTGAACGAAACACAGAAAACATGTAATGTGACAGAATCCCCAAAAGGAAAGAAACCTACAATGTGCACCACCCAAAAAAAACAACACACACGCCGGCATTTTGACTCGCTCTTGCGACAAAGTATCAAGGGGCTTTGCATTTGCGCCAGTGGTGGGTGTTGGCGATTTGTGGAGCGGTTTTGAAGCAGCTATAGTTGGAGCAGCATGGAGCATTAGGATAGGAGATGTGTCAGGTTTAGTGCCAATATAATAAAGCAAACTTTGATGCACAATACCAACAGGGTTCTGCATTGGGGAGACTGTAGCGTACGGAGCTTTCTTTCACATCCCCAGAGACCATTATGGATACTGGATCCTTGAAGTACGTGGAGCACGGATGCAGCAACTCCATCCGCCACGTGGCGTTAGCATCTTTTGCTTAGTGCTTGATGTGAGATGCTCCAATTACAAGCTTCATAAAATGGGGAGCGGACGCAAAACCAGAATATTTGCTGGGTCAAGAAAGATGCTGTAAAAATGCTCCTTGGTACACATGCCGACCACCCCCTCCCGCCCACCCCAATACCTCGACCAGTTGTGATTACAGGAATTAAAAAATCACCTTTGGAGCCTCCGGGTGCTTCTGCAGCCTCTCCTGTGGCTTCTCTTCATCCTTCACTTCCGTCTTGACGGTCTCTCTCTCTGCTTTCTGGGTTGTCATATCTCTGCCCGCTGTGGACGCTGGTTGCGTCAGCTGGCTGTGAGCGATGACCGGAGCAGAGACAGGACGGGGGCTGCGGTCTGGGGTCACCACCACAGCTGCTGGATGTCAGAAGGGAGTCAAAGCTGAGGTGACTGGTTCAAACATTTGAACCCCCCCCACCCCTCCCCTCACTCGCCACTTGGGGAATTTTTGCTTTCCAAGCGGGTTTACATCTCACAGCAACACAAGTATTGTTAAGCCTACAGCAAAGCAGCTTTTAATGCATTACATGAAACCCCTCAACCTCACCAGCTGGTGATGAGAAGCAAGAGCCACAGCCAGTAGAGAATGCCTGCATAGGACGATAAGCCATGAGAAAGGCACTGAAATGGAGTTGAACCAGCTAAGAATGACGTATTCCTGAGGGCTTTTTGAAAGTGCCCAGCAGAATGGATTCTCTTCACTGCCAGAGAAACAGTTAACAAGGTTTGCCTCATGTCTATGGCTGCCTGGAGCATTTTAATGAAACGGGTCAAAAACATATACATTAAACAACTTCGTTTAATTAGCTCCTTTGAAAGAGTTAAGTTAACAATTTACCTGGGGCGCTGAGGATTGACAATCTGATCACCAAAATAACATTATATCAAGATTGTAAAACCCCTCCAAAGCTTTTGGAAATGTTAAAATGATTTAAAAATACTTAAACTTGCCTGCTTTTTTACAAAAAGTTGTCAGTCGGTAACATTTATCTATTAAACTCGCCCCTGTCCTTAGATTGCTTTCGTCCTAGAGTATAATTAGCGAAGGGTTAGTCCCTCCTAGGACCAAAGTGTACATGTTTAAGCGGTAACATCTGTGTAATTTGTGTCTTTTTCATTCCAATCTGACAGTAAAAAAAAAAAAAAAACTGATTGGACAATATTTAAGTTAGTACAAATGGTGAGCTGAAACTTGGAAGTTTAACTCACTTTGGTCTGATATCACAGCGTTTTCAACAAGAGTTTGCACAAGCAAAGCCCTCCCTCCCCTTATCTTTATTGGCTCTCTGACAAGGACAGGGGGAAAACACTTGATTGACAAACGCCCCCAAATGCAATTCGCAATTCATTTTGAGAAACACAAAAGCAGACAAATGTCTGCTTTTAGACTAGTTAGATTTGTTTAAAGCACACAATTAGATTTGTTAAATTATTTGCAAAAAGTTTTTTTGGCTGCTACGCGAGATTGCACTTTTAATAAACGGACAGTCCAGTTTTAGGTGTAATTGTATTTCATCTCTCAGTATACCTCCGAATCACTTCTTCAGATGTTCTGTAACCGAATACGTATTAATCAAAGCAGAACACAAACTTGCAAAAAAATAACAGGCTTACTTTTTTCACAAGCCAACGAATGATCTCCAGACGTGTTAAAAATGTTAACTTTGCCTTTTCTATCTGTTCCGCTTGCTGTGGGAAATGAAATTCCCATTTTTATTGTACAAGATGTGCCTTTATCTGCGAAAAACAAATTCTGTGCAGAACTGCCACAAGTCACTGAGGGTAAAACGCCAGCTCTTCCCTCCTTCAAAATGTGCAGTTCAACGTAGCACCACTTTGATATATTTTGTGGATTAATGGATCAGTCCCCACGTAGAACTGAAGTCATTAGGGCAGGGGTGTGCAAAATTTGTGCGCTGCGCCAACCCCCCCCCCTGCCGGGCAGCACAGGGGCACTGTGCTCACGCACCCCCTTACCTAAAATCCAGCATCAAATGACACGAGGGGCCACGGGACCCACGGGACCCACGGCAGCATTTGACGCGGGTTGCCATGGCAATGCATCACATGACCCCGCTGCGTCATTTGACGCTGTGTTGCCGAAGACAAGGCAGGAGACAGAGCAGAGGCCTCACGCGATCCCCTGGCATTTAATTTAAATGCTGTAGGGAAGAGCGCGGGGCCTCTGCAACCGCCGCGCCCCCATTGAAAAATCTTGCGTGCCCCCCACTTTTCGCACCCCTGCATTGGGGCATGGGACTCACCCTTTAACCCCAAGGAAACATCATTAGGTCACTTTGCTGCTACGTGGGACTGACCCTTTAACCCTTTAAAGATGTCACTGTCTGGCGGCAAGCAGTGTTAAGGTTAGGTAGGCAGCAATATCAGCCTTCACTCAGTGGTAAACACACAATCCCAGCAAGCTCTAACACCAGAACCCACCCCATGATAGATATATATATATAGATATATATATCTATATATATATAGATATATATATCTATATATATATATATATATATATATATATACCACAATTATTAAGTTTATGGTGGGTAAAAAAAAAGTGACAAAAACCCTCCACAGTAAAGCATAAAGCAACTGTAAATATTACTGTATGTTCCTTTGCATGTCTTAGGCAGGTCTGCAACCCTGTCTTTCCCCATTATCGCCCAGCATACAGCGCTTCCACTGCAGCAAGGGATTCTGGGAAATGACATGCAAATGAGCACTCAGTGCCACCTTTTGTCTCAAGCTCGTATTACACAAGCTCATATTACACCAGAATCCCTTGCTGCAGTGGAAGCGCTGTATGCTGGGCGATAATGGGGAAAGACAGGGTTGCAGACCTGTCTAAGACATGCAAATGAACATACAGTAATATTTACAGTTGCTATATATATATATATATATATATATATATATATATATATATATGTGTGTGTGTGTGTGTGTGTGTGTCAAAAGGCGTGGCCAAATGTATACAACAAAAGACAAAGATACCCAATGCTACATCCAGTGTGCCAAAATACATGGTTAAATACTTCAATGTTAGTATTCTCATGAGTAAGGGTCATTTAGTTAAACCCTTTGGCCAAAGCGTTATAAGCCTGCAGCCACGTCACGGCATGACCAGTATGCAGGTCCTAACACTCAGTGATACCTGGCTGTTTAGGTTCCATGTACACTTTGTGGACCTGTTCACCTCCAACTATCTCCCTCTCGTCGTCAGCTTTCCCGTCAATGTCCCCCAACACAAACATGACTGAAAACAAGTTGTGTACATGTGACATATCACATCAAGAACTCTTGGTGCTAGAGGGGCCAGCAATACACTTAAAATGCAGCTACAATTCTATCTAGGAGGTTGGGGGAAGAGAGAGGAGGGAAGTATTTAAGAAGCTCCTATAATCTGCATCAGAGCTCGATTGGTGTTAACTGGCATTCAAACCACTGGCAGTTACCACAGACTGAGCTCCGATAACCTGTTATTGCAGCTTTATAAATCCCTTTATGTCCTCTTATTCCGGTCTTTTAAAAAAACATTGGTTTTTTTTTTAAAAGCATTTTTAAGTTCTACACATCTTAAGAAAGTAGAACAGGAAGTCACCACGTTGTCATTGATGACATCACTGAAGGTACAGGAAACTCCAGGTGTCAGACAATGTAATGTCACAGGTCTTGCAGTTCTCCCCAGATGATAGGAAGATACCATGGAACTAAATGATGCCACAGCAGAGATACTTCTAACACCGGGGACACCCCCCTGCTACAGAAACCCTGCCCGAAATGAAAAATTTATATTAAAATCTCGCTCTTAAAAAAAAAAAAAAAAAATACTGACTAAGGCAGCACACCAAGGAAAGCCATGAAAGTTTATTATGTGGGGTGAATATGCAAGATTTTGACATTTATATTTAAAACTTTCTTGGTATATTCAACACACAGAGCTATTACTTTACATGACAAAATGTTAATGTAAAAAAATGGTTTAGATTACAATGAGTACACTTCAACCAACAAGTTAGCTGCACAGTACAAAGACAGAGCACACTGCTCACTAGACATACTTCTCATTGCCCAATTAATGATCTGTTTATCACAGTGGGTGCCACCTACTGTATGCACTCAGGTTAATGGATTACCGTATAAATGAAAGGCTGACAGAAGTCGCTCAATCAGCCAAAGAAAGTACATTTTATTGGTGCCCTCCAGAAATAATTTTTGTTTTTTACAGTGATTACAAAATAGTGAAAATCTGTGAATAAAAATGTAAGATAGCACGTGGTGCTAAACGTTCTGCGTCATGTGGCTGCCGTGGTATACAGGTTGCCGTTGATAATGGTGCCCATCAAAAAACAATTTCTCTAATGGCTGCACCTAAAACCTATCTAGTGATGAATTTATGGATACGAAGTGTCCCTGCAGCAACTAATCACAAATGTTGACGACAGATTATGCTGCCGTTACAATCGTAACCACCACATGTAGTAAAACAGCGCAGCTCTAACATCACTGCCAAGTTGTAAACTAAGCTCACTGAATCTACAGATGGTTATTATGTAGCAGGATGCAACAGAAGTAACAACAGCAATATAGTATTGCTGTGTACTTGGCGATAATGTGGCGCCCAGGATACTGCTTCCTGGAAGCTGCGCTGTTTTTATAAACAGCTTTTATATGATAGCCTAGCTATATGAGGGCTCTCTGTAGCAAATGCCTATTGATGCAACAGTCTTGAATGGACTAACATCGCTGTACTATTAGAGGAGTTTAAACCTATGCAGTGATGTTGGAGCTGCACTGTTGATATTAACAGCATTTGTATGTCAGTCTTAGTTACATCATTGTGCTTTTGACTCATTCAGCACAAACATACTGTGCATTGCGTAGCAATATAATTGGATACCTAGTGGTACCATGTGCAAGAACAGCTGCTAATCATTGTTGCTAAGAGCAAGGCAATATGTTATTATATGCAGTGGCTCTGTGATGTTATTGTGAATTACTATAGTGCATTATATGGAGTTACTATTGACACACAGTAATAACATATGCAAGAGCAAGCTGTCATTTATTACTGCCAGAGCAAGATTAACGATAGTACATTGCATGAAGTGATTCTCTGAAGTTGGGCATTCCCCCCTTTTTTCCCCGGACTAATTAATATATGTTGACCGTATGCCATATATATATATATCATATATATATCAAGACAATTATAAGTGCAAACTACATGTGATTGTTACGATTGTAACGGCAACATAATCCGTCGTCAACATTTGTGATTAGTTGCTGCAGGGACACTTCGTATCCATAAATTCATCACTACATGGGTTTTAGGTGCAGCCATTAGAACCACCAATTGTGTTTTTTTTTGATGGGCGCCATTATCAACGGCAATCTGTATATCACGGCAGCCACATGACGCAGAACGTTTAGCACCGCGTGCTATCTTACATTTTTTTTTTTATTCACAGATTTTCACTATTTTGTAATCACTGTAAAAAAAGGGCACCAATAAAATGTACTTTCTTTGGATGATTGAGCGACTTCTGTCAGCCTTTCATTTATACGGTAATTCAACAAGTTAGCTGCAATTATTTGCATTGTATGAACAGCCTCGAACCGACGAAATCCCGAAACTTCAGGAAAAAAAACCTAAACGATGGAAAATGCAGAGAAGAGTCTTAAAATGAATAAAAAGGGGTGAAAGCTATGTAAAGACTATCCAAATTAGGACTGTTTACATAGAAAAAGAAGCGTCTAAGAGGATATGATTACAGTTTACAAATCATATCAGTATATCAGGTCAGTATAAGGAACTTTTAAGAGAGCCATAGATCCCATGGACAGAACAAATGACATAGGGACATCCCTTGAGATGGGGGGGGGGGGGGGGGATTGAGATTTCACCAGCGGCAAGTGAAAGGGTTCTTTACAGTAACAGCAATGACTGTGTGGGATTTACTGCCCATTGAGACAGCGGAGGCAGATACAATAGGTATCTTAAAGAAAACGGTTAGACATCTTTTTAGAAAGGAACGATATACAAGAATAAACCAAATAAATGAAAACATCGGAAGAGTATTAGGAGATGAAAATGTGTGACACATGCAAGAACCATTCCCAATAACTTCATAACTACTTCATTTAGTCCCCTTTTCATCTATACAATAACAGTGGCCGTATACCAGTGCGTCTGACCGCTCCCAATACCAGAGGCTACACTGAATTCAGCTCCAAGCAAGTGACTGCACCTAGTGCTCCAAGTGCGAGGCTGAAATAACGTGTATTTGACGTTTCTTGAATTGAGAAGCAGCGGCACAGAGAATTCTTGACACCAGGAAAGAAGGAAGGCAGACAGGGCTGGCAGCAGACACCAAGCAGTGGCGGTTATACCTCTCTGGGTGACGGCTGCTTCCGTGCACTTTGGCTCCTCTAACTCAAACACCTCCACTTCATTATCCTCATCTTCCAGGGCTCTGAACTCAATTACGTGAGGCCTTCGCCCCGCTGAGGAAATCGGGCACAAGTTAGGAAGACGCAGGATTTGGGGGGCGCTGAACCCCTTTTGCTGACCCAGGTGCTGGCAACACGTTACCGGCTGCTTGGGCAGCGGAAGGGCTAGACACAGGGACAGCAAATGGCAAGTGACATGTTGCCCCGTATGATGGTAGCGTGCATCTCTATACAAAGCTCCTACTAGGCGAAAACAAGAAAGATGCTGAAAACTACATTCACGCTCCCAATCCACAGAAAATCACAAATGTATATCCATGTGTGTGTACACATTCTAAGATATTATACTCTACTATATTATAATATAATATGGTATATTATATAGCCTAGTAGAATATATTTTAATATTGTATAATACAGTAAAATATATTATAAAATACCAGAGTAGGTTATAGTATAAAACAGGGGAGCGCAAACCTTTTCATCTGCAACCCCCCTGCCTGCTCCCCCCCCCCCCGCTGTTCGTGCCCCCCTTACCTGGTCACCGGCGTGTCTGACATCACGCTACCCTGCGTCGTCATTTGACGGTGCGTCGCCATGGCAATGCGTCGCCAGAAGCCGCCGGCGACAAGGTAAGGGAACGTACAGAGGCCTTGCGCGCTCCTCCGGCATTTCATTTAAATGCTTTGGGGAAGAGCACGGGGCCTCTGTAAGCACTGCGCCCCCTCCCCCAGAAAATCTCACGCCCCCCTGGGGGGGATGCGCCTCCCAGTTTGCGCACCCCTGGTATAATATACCATTTTATAATACAGTACAGGATAATTTAACATAATAGACTATACCATAATATCAGTATGTAATGTGTTATATCCTAATTTTCCATAGTTGATGAACATATAATATATATTAAAACATAGTATATTGCGAAATAATAATGTATATGGTAATATACGGTTATAAAATATATTGGTATATGATTGTATAATACAGTGTCATGTAATACATGCAGATTTCTTTAAGGGGACATCAATTGAAGGGAATGAACAGGAAGATACTTTTCAGCTGTTAATCGAGATAAAGTTTAATCTCACTGCATCTTGGAAGGTGGAGCTGTGAAACGCTTGGGGTGTATACAGGTACGCAGGCATTTATTCCCTGAAGTATGAGTTATCCAGCATTAAAGGCCATTCCCATCACCATGTCTACTGCAGCTTAGTGAAGAGACTTAACCCCATAACGAATCGATATAACAGGTTTTATATTCCGTATTGGGGTCGGTCAAACAGAAACTCGGTGAACACAAACTGCGGCTTTAAGAACTTCCCACCCCTCCTCCCCACTCACCTCCATCCAGGCTGTGAGAGGCACGTTTGCTAGCGGTGCGCTCAAACTGGGGGGCGGGCCGGTCAATGAGAGCACTGGCATGCCTGGTCTGAGCCTGCGTCCGCCCACTGTATCGGAATTTGGAACCTAGCGCGAGGAACCTGTGCTTGGGGATGGACTCTGTTGATGTCAACCTGAGGGGCAACATGGAGATGGAACATATTGAAGATAGACGGGAACATTAATTCCCGAAACGTTGCCCCCCTGTACTCCTCTGTATACCCGCCTTTTTGTTGTTGCGCCCCCTCCCTTTTTTGCCCCCCCCCCCCCGCCCCCGTTTTGTTCCACTTTTCCCCTCCACACACCCCATATATGGTACTACCTTTATGTTATTGTAGTTTTCCATGTGTGGTACTGTATGCTCTTTTTGATTCATTTGTGCATATATTAAAACTTACCTTTTTTGGTTCTATACCAGTGATCTGATTTCTTTATATAGGGAGTGTTGGACTAGTCAGTATTTTGTATTGTTGTGAGAGGGATTGGGTCCTCTCTAGCCCTTGGCACCCCGCATTGTATACTTTATTTCATTAGTGTGAGTGCTGTGTATCGTTATTGTATTGCATAGACGGGAACATGTTTAATGGGTTAAAGGGTCATTCCCTCCTAGTACCAAAGCAACGTAATGGCAGGGACATGTTTAATAGGTTAATCTAACCATGTTCATTAGGTTAGTGACCCAATTACAGTGATGTGTTTAAGGTGATAAAGGTTCAGTGCTCCAAGGTGGGAACCACAGGGACTTACCTGAAAAACGTGTGATGCTCAACACAGACCTTCCAGAGTTTCTTAGCTGCCCGGTAACTGGGCAGCTTAAATCCTATGGTGCTCTCATACTGCTCCTGCTGGAGAGCAAAGAATGAAAGTAAAATATACGCTTTAGCCATTCTCACAAGCGTGAGAGCGCGTGTAAAAAGGATGCACCTACAATCATGCAGAGCTTTACAGCCTTTGTTGCCATAACTAAATAGTACCAAAAAAAAAACGTTTCCACTTCCATAAGTAAATGGCAGATGGATAATGTGCAAGAACACACCTCCCAGAACATGTCCTGTATATTAATCGCCTCGCCCGTGTGCGTGTGCGTGTGCGTGTGCGTGTGGTTTCGCAGTAAATAAAGGTTTTTCTACCTCTCCCGGCCGGATCTTGATGAAGAAGCTGCTCCTCTTGTACGAGATCTTCAGGACTTTGGGCCACGGGAATCGATTGATCCTCAGTTTGTCCTTGTAGACGAGGAGACCACTGGAGCAGACACCCAGCATGATGTCCACTCCCTCTAGGTCCTGAAATACACAACACATTGGTGTATATGTTTAAAGAAGCCTTTCTCGCTGCCCTTTTTTTGTTTTTAAACACATGTATTTTTTTTTAAATATATGCATTATTTGTTTACCTTTAATGAAAACAAATAATCTAAGCGCAAGAAATGAAACAGCTACAATATAACCTTATATTACTACGGGTAAAATATTGCTTATTGTTGCTGCTTACAACTGCGATACAGTCTCCTGCTGGGAACACTGCAACATTTTCCGGTTTGTGATCATTTGTTGCAAATGCTATTCCAGTGCTGGGGAAAGGGTCGGGCTCAAGAAGGGGCGTGCAGAGCCTGATATAGCAACCCAAGGGAAAGGACGCCCAGTACATTCAAATCCATTCAAAATAGCATTAAAGCAAAACATTTGACATCTTATGGTTTTTTATTTTTTTTAAATAAAAAAAATACTACAGAACTGATTTTAACACAACTATTAAGTAATTCTTAATGAGTTTTTAAGCATCCTTTGATTTCTATAGCAGGCTTTCACACACCTCTCCAGCAGTGCAAGATGTTTGCACCACTTTCCGGTTTGTGAGAATTTGTTGCCAATGTTCCCAGCAGTTTGAGCTGCAAACTGTAACAATAGATAATTTTACCTTCGGAATATAAGGATACATTGTAGCTGCTGAGTTACACTTACTCAAGAAGCCATTTAGTTAAGCACACAATCAGAATTTTGACAGATTAGAACAGGAGCACCAAACGATTGCCAGTTTAGGTAAGAATAAAGAATGATACATTGCTGCATGCATTACCTGTACAAATAATAAAGAAAATGTTTTTGGAAAGATGTATAGCTGCTTTAAAAGTTGGGGGAGGGGGGAACGAGAGAAGACAGTAAGCATTATCTAATACTACTGAGCTGATTAAAAAAAACACATTATTTTGAATGTTTTGCTCTGCTGCAGCTCCAATCCACTTACAGCGAATATTGAAATAACATAATAATGTACGTAGCTGTGTACATTGGATTGTGCAGGAATTATCACTGAGTTACTTGTCCAGCCATGATATATGCATAATATGTAACATATGCCCATTTGCAGAGGGAGAGTATTAGTGTAAAAACCGACCCAAGGTCCCTTAGATAGACAAAAGAAAATGTCAGCCAGAGGAAATTAAATTTCTCCCCAGTCTCAGCTCACCTTGTTTACAAACTAACTTAAAAACATAATTTAAAAATAAGGTGTCTGATTTGGCTAAAAAAATGCATCAAGAACCTAGAAGTAACCCCACTGCCATGGGTAGGCCTTAGTGGCGTATGTCCCTTTAAGCATGGTGTCATTTCTTTAAAACTGTTACATACTTTACAAAATTATGATTTTTGATCTAACAAAAGAAAACTAATATTATGTGGGACTGTCCCGTTAAATCTCATCACTGTCTCCGGTCCCGCGGGACTGCACCTTTAAATCGCACAGTAAGAAGAGTAATTGCATAATAATATATCCCTGAAGGTCAGCAAAGCAGATCCAAGGGCAACAGTAACTCATGTGATTAAGTGAAAGCAGAGCACACTCTGGCCTGGTTAACGTGAGATATTTCTGGCTGTATTCGGTATTCAGCTATTTAAAGCTGCAATTTTTAGGTCCCCTAACAAATGTTTGGCTTTGAATTATTGCCGTACAGTGCTGGATCAGCAAAACGACTTTGAGCAAAACAAGAGAGATCGGGTTCGAGCACTGCAAAGAAATCCAGGCTGGGGGTTAAAATAAACTATTTATTTGGCATGTTGCCTAAATACAAACAGCGGATACTAGTGCTCCAACGCGTTTCATGCCTAAGCAGCACTTTATCAATGAGCAAACCCTGGCTGTCATATTGTACAGGCCTCGTCTCGCTACTTAACACACCATGTAGGCGCTTCCTGGTGCTGGGGAAAAAGTCAGCTCCCCTCAAATGTATGGGACTACTGTCTTCTCCAGCAGGGGGGAAGCCGCCCCATGGCCTGATGAATAAGGGCCACAGAGAGAGAGAGAGACCTCCAGGTCAGCAGCGTCAAACTGACCCAGTTCAAGTTCTGCAATCCCATATTTAACCTTGCTACAAGAGGGCCAGATTTAAGAAAGCCCGGCGTGGATCATTAGAACCGCTCTTTAAAGGCTGAGAAACTGCACGGAAACTGTGGTTTGCAACCTTTTAAGGCACGTGGAACCCCCTTCCCACACTTATGTTGACTTTGTGAAACCCCTTTAAATGAATTGCGACCGAGACACACCAGCTCATTTATATGATGTGCATAAAACCACTGATGCTGCAGGAGTTTAGAAGAAACGCTTACCTGCTCCCTGGCCTGGGCGGCGTCATATAACATCACGACATCATGTGATGTCGGGTTGCCAATTGACGCCGCGTCGTCATGGCATCGCTGGAGAGCAGGTAAGAGTTACAGAGGCCTCCCGCGCTCCCCCGGCATTTACTTTAAAATGTTGTAGGGTAGAGCGTGGGGCCCCTGTAAGCGCCTCGCCAGCCCCAGAAAATCTCGCCCCCCTCACCCCCCCCCCCCCAGTTTGCGCACCCTTGCTTTAGAGCAGGGATTCTCAACTCCAGTCCTCAAGCCCCCCAACAGGTCAGGTTGTCAGGATATCCCAGCTTCAGCACAGGTGGCTCAATCAGAGCCAGACTGAGCCTCTGATTGAGCCACCTGTGCTGAAGCTGGCATATCCTGACAATCTGACCTGTTGGGGGGCTTGAGGACAGGAGTTGAGCCCCCCCCCCCGCATTAGAGCATGCTCTCGATATGACGTGGGGCCTCTGTGCTGAAAGAACGCAGAGAGAAGAGCAGAACGGCGTGATACAGGCAGCCGTTACCTTGGCTTGGTGCATATCAACTCCATACATGGAAAGTTTTTTGGCATTCTCCAGGAACTCCAGGTCGGCTTGCGCCGGGGTCATTGATCTGTAAAAAAAACAAACAAAAGGACTGTCACTTTGCGGCAACTACAGCCGTAACCGATTACACGCAAGCCGTGGGGGTTTTTTTTTTTTAACCCATCCCTTGCTAGCGGAGGGATGCAATGTAGGGGATGGGATAGGTAGAATGAAGAATGAATTAATTCAGCTGACTTCAAAGAAGGCAAGCACTGTAACAAAGCAATGTGGAAAGCCAGCACGATGCAGAGTTATATAGGGAGAAGCAATGGGGAAAGCCAGCACGATGCAGAGTTATATAGGGAGAAGCAATGGGGAAAGCCAGCACGATGCAGAGTTATATAGGGAGAAGCATTGGGGAAAGCCAGCACGATGCAGAGTTATATAGGGTGAAGCATTGGGGAAAGCCAGCACGATGCAGAGTTATATAGGGAGAAGCATTGGGGAAAGCCAGCACGATGCAGAGTTATATAGGGAGAAGCATTGGGGAAAGCCAGCACGATGCAGAGTTATATAGGGAGAAGCATTGGGGAAAGCCAGCACGATGCAGAGTTATATAGGGAGAAGCAATGGGGAAAGCCAGCACGATGCAGAGTTATATAGGGAGAAGCAATGGGGAAAGCCAGCACGATGCAGAGTTATATAGGGAGAAGCATTGGGGAAAGCCAGCACGATGCAGAGTTATATAGGGTGAAGCATTGGGGAAAGCCAGCACGATGCAGAGTTATATAGGGAGAAGCATTGGGGAAAGCCAGCACGATGCAGAGTTATATAGGGAGAAGCATTGGGGAAAGCCAGCACGATGCAGAGTTATATAGGGAGAAGCATTGGGGAAAGCCAGCACGATGCAGAGTTATATAGGGGGAAGCATTGGGGAAAGCCAGCACGATGCAGAGTTATATAGGGAGAAGCATTGGGGAAAGCCAGCACGATGCAGAGTTATATAGGGAGAAGCATTGGGGAAAGCCAGCACGATGCAGAGTTATATAGGGAGAAGCATTGGGGAAAGCCAGCACGATGCAGAGTTATATAGGGGGAAGCATTGGGGAAAGCCAGCACGATGCAGAGTTATATAGGGAGAAGCATTGGGGAAAGCCAGCACGATGCAGAGTTATATAGGGAGAAGCAATGGGGAAAGCCAGCACGATGCAGAGTTATATAGGGAGAAGCAATGGGGAAAGCCAGCACGATGCAGAGTTATATAGGGAGAAGCAATGGGGAAAGCCAGCACGATGCAGAGTTATATAGGGGGAAGCATTGGGGAAAGCCAGCACGATGCAGAGTTATATAGGGAGAAGCATTGGCACAGAAAGCGAGTGTTAGTGATGCCGCTTTCTAGATCAATGGTCAGACCTCACTGTGATCAGTTCTCGAGACCAGATCCTCAAAAGAACACATGCAATGAGAGGTTGTGCAAAGAAGGGCTACTAAATTACGCCTGTTCTACATTGATAAGGTCCTATAGACCTTTATGGTGCTGATAATGTTAGATGTACAGCTTGGAGGGGCGACGGAAGAAGGGAGATATGATTAAAGCAGAAGTCCACGGTGCAGTTTATAAATATAAAAATAAATAAAGTTTCTCCCTTTAATATGCGCATCGATACTATCCACACAATAAGTAATTAGCTAAGCTGGCGATCGATCCGTTCTCCTGTGATCGGTCGGCGAAGATTGGGCTCGGGGGGTTCACTAAATGGCCGTCAGTGCAGCAGAAAAGGTCCAAAAGATGCAACGTTCTGTGGGGAAGATCATGTGACCAGGCAGTCACTAGATACAATTAGTGCACTGCTAGAGACAGGGCAGGGCTCAAAAAGGGGTGTGCCAGAGCCTGTTTCAGAAGAGGAAGTGACTTTGTAATTGGTTGCTATAGAAACAGAAAATGCTTGTTACATTATAATACATAAAAAATTGTCAGGTTTTTTCTTTTTAAATGCTACAAGTATTTTCTCATAGTACAGAACTGATTTAAAAAAATAAAAATAAAAAAACACATGTAGGATATTGCTTGATCTGCAGCTTTAAGACTTTCATATACATCAAGGGTTACAACCTGATACAGGTGGGAAGCGTATTTCAGAGAAAGAGGAGTGTTAGAACAAGAGGTCATGCTGTGAAGACCGAGGGTGCGAGGTTTAGGGGAAACATGATGAAGTCCTTGACGGAAAGGATTGTTGATTTGTGTAAAAAAAAAAAAAAAAAAGTCTACCTGAGGTGGTAGAACTGAATACAGCGAGGGGATTCAAAGCTGCTTGGGACAGACCAGCCCAGCCTAACAGTGAGAGAAACTAAATGGTTTGATGTTTTACATCAGATAGAAAAATCGGCAGTCGACATGAGGCTGGTGGTTCTTACCAGCCGCCATATTGTATTATTTCTATAGCACTCTGGCTGCACGCTCGCCCCTCACCTGTATGACTTGTGAAGCTCCACCACTTTCTCCTCCAGCTCCTTTGTCTGGTTCGGGCCCAGCTTAAATTCGCACACGTAGTCGGAGCCGTGGAGGTCGGCATCAAAGTCGCCCAGCTCTGACTGGACGGTGTAGGAGCCGAGCAGGGCGAGGGTTGCAAAGGAGCAAGGCAGCTGCCCGCTCAGGATGTCCTGGCGCAACTGGAGGCATAGGAAGTACCTACGATAGGAGGCAAGCGAGAGGATGTGAAAGCGGACCTCTGCTCAGGGCAAATATACACACACATATACAGTGGTGTGAAAAAGAAAGTGCACCCTCTTTGAATTCTATGGTTTTACATATCAGGACATAATAACAATCATCTGTTTCTTAGCAGGTCTTAAAATTAGGCAAATACAACCTCAGAGGAACAACAACCCCCAACACACCGTGTCATGATTTATTTAACAAAAATAAAGCCAAAATGGAGAAGCCATGTGTGAAAAACTAAGTACACCTTATGATTCAATAGCTTGTAGAACCACCTTTAGCAGCAATAACTTGAAGTAAGCGTTTTCTGTATGACTTTATCAGTCTCTCACATCGTTGTGGAGGAATTTTGTCCCACTCTTCTTAACAACGTTGCTTCAGTTTATTGAGGTTTGTGGGCATTTGTTTATGCACAGCTCTCTTAAGGTCCAGCCACAGCATTTCAATCGGGTTGAGGTCTGGACTTTGACTGGGCCATTACAACACCTTGATTCATTTCTTTTTCAGCCATTCTGTTGTAGATTTGCTGGTGTACTTGGAATCATTGCCCTGTTGCATGACCAATTTCGGCCAAGCTTTAGCTGTTGGGACAGATGGCCTCACATTTGACTCTAGAACACTTTGATATACAGAGGAGTTCATGGTTGACTCAATGACTGCAAGGTTCCCAGGTCGTTTGGCTGCAAAACAAGCCCATATCAACACCCCTCCACTACCATGCTTGACAGTTGGTATGAGGTGTTTGTGCGGATATGCTGTGTTTGGTTTTCACCAAACGTGGCACTGTGCATTATGGCCAAACATCTCCACTTTGGTCTCGTCTGTCCAAAGGACATTGTTCCAGAAGTCTTGTGGTTTGTTCAGATGCAACTTTGCAAACCTAAGCCGTTGCCATGTTCTTTATAGAGAGAAGAGGCTTTCTCCTGGCAACCCTTCCAAACAAACTATACTTGTTCAGTCTTTTTCTAATTGTACGGTCATGAACTTTAACATTTAACATGCTAACTAAGGCCTGTAGAGTCTGAGATGTAACTCTTGTTTTTTTTGTTGCAATTTCTCTGAGCATTGCACGCTCTGACCTTGGGGTGAATTTGCCGAGACGTCCACTCCTGGGAAGATTGGCAACTGTCTTGAATGTTTTCCACTTTTGAATAATCTTTCTCACTGTAGAATGATGGACTTTAAATTGTTTGGAAATTGCCTTATAACCCTTCCCAGATTGATGGGCAGCAACAATTGCTTCTCTAAGATCATTGCTGATGTCTTTCCTCCTTGGTATTGTGTTAACACACACTTGAATGCTCCAGACCAGCAAACTGCTAAAACTTCGGCTTTTATAGAGGTGGTCACACTGGCTGATTATCAATTAATCAAGGGCATTTGATTAGCAGCACCTGTCTGTTACTTAGCATTTTAATTCCTATGGAAGCAGTAAGGGTGTACTTAGGTTTTCACACATGGCTTCTCCATTTTGGCTTTATTTTTGTTAAATAAATCCTGACACGGTGTAATATGTCATGTGTTATTGTACATCTGAGATTGTATTTACCTAATTTTTAGACCTGCTAAGGAACAGATGATTGTTATGTCCTGATATGTAAAACCTTAGAATTCAAAGAGGGTGTACTTTCTTTTTCACACCACTGTACATACACACACATATACACATATATATATATATATATACACACACACACACACACACACACACACACACACACACACACACACACACACACACACACACACACACACACACAGGAAGGATAGGAACGCTGTCATGTGCATGTTTATACATCGTGTGTGTGAAATAAACAGAGAGGGGAATAATGTGCAGCCGTACCAAACTCTCACAGGAGCTTTTAGATGAATGCTTGTGCCTTTACCTAGTTATATCCTCCGTAAGCTGCGCAGGGTCAGGCGGATAAAACTTTACATTGAATGTAAACTCCCATGGAGCTCCTGCAACAAGAAAACAAAAAAAGAAAAATGTATTATATATATAGATGTATGTATATATATACGATGCAATAAAGAGGAAGTACTATACCATGTAAGACCTGGTCTATTTTTTCACTTGATTAACCTTGAGTACCAGAATGACCATGGCGCCAGGACCATGTGATCGCTTGTGTAACCTGGACTTGACCTCCAGACGGAGGACGACTTACAGGGCCGACTATCTGCCGCTCCCACGCTATAAGCAGCGGCACTAGTTTGATAGTGGCACAGGGACCATATGTGGGACGATATTGTGCCACTCAAGGGGTCAATGGCTCTGTAACTTCTTGACACACACATACTAGAGGTCAAAATGTACCATTTCCCAATGACAGGCCATTAGTGTCACTTTCAGGCTAAGCCGACTTGCCACCTCCCAGGTATGTGTAGCCAATGAAGTTGCCCAGGGAAGAAGTTAATGTTCGATTCGGCAGCACCGAATAATAACGCAGCTTAATCGTTTCAATATGTTTTATTTTTTAATTTGCTATGGGACATTAAACAAGAGCTGGTGGGGACAAAAATGCTCAGACCCGCTCCGCCGGACAATAAAAAACCAGCAGAAAAAAACAAAACAAATTAAAACACCAACAAATAACTCAAGAATCAGGGGGAGCACTGATCAGCTCAGAGGGACATCTCAGCTCAGTTAACAATAGATTCATTCTGAGGGGATTTTACTTTAAAAACGCACACGCCTAGGAAATATCTGACCGTGAAACGGTTAAACTAAAAACCTTGTGGTTGCTGCTTCCTCTGTAACAAACAAGAAACCCCGTTGATAACCTTCCATGTTAAGGAAGCACGGCAGATAAACCAAGCAGATTTTGCTGAATATTTTCCTCTCACTACAAAATTGAGTAACTTAACGGCCTTCTCATTTTGGAAGTAAACTATGTGAAAACATTTTCTTAAATGGACAACCCCCAGTAAAAACAGTGCCGGATACCGGTCTCATCACATAAACTTGCAATCCAAATTTGTTTACCTGGGACATAGAGAGAAAAGCTGAGCAGAGCGGGTAGCTGCTTTAAAAATAGCTCGTCCCAGCCAGCTTTATTATGCATTTCTGTCTCCCTTACTCCCCTTTCCTCTGTGCCCCATAACATTTGATAACAGATAAACAGTTGAAGAAAAAAAAGAAAAGAAAAAAAAAAGCAGACACACTGATGTAGGGTGCCCCCCAAAATGATTAACAGAATACCGTATTGGCCCGAATATATTACGGCCTCGCACATAATACGACCCTAAAGTTATGAAAGTGTTCTACATGAAAAATTAAATACGTGTACAGTTTTAGGGAAAAAAACATAGCCAATACGGTAATTTGCGTAAAATGTTACCCCTCTTAAAGTAATAGTTGCGGGAAAAAAAAAAAAAAAATGAATGTTTTGCTTTTCTCCGGGAACACTGACTTCAAGCATTGCAGCTGCTTTGGTTTTGACGGCTTCAGAATTACTTTGCAAGCAAAGAGCAGAGCAGAGCAGAAAGAGTCATTTTTATCAGCGGCTTTGAGGACGCACAAACACCTTAGATAAACTTTTAAAAACAAAAACGCTACTCTTCTTTACCCAGGAAATGTTAAATACAAATAAATAAAAACACATTTCATGAAATGCTAATACTTTTGAGTTTAATAATAATAATAATATATAAATAAAAACAAAACCCATCAATGTCAGACGTCAATGAGCTGCATTTGACCTCCTGTCACTGTTCTTAGATCTCATCAAGGGACGGGTCATTTATTTTTAGTCCACCAGGTGGCACTGCAATACATGAAGTCAGGGGAGGCCAACTCCAGTCCTCAAGAGCTACCAACAGGTCAGGTTTTTAGGACATCCCTGCATCAGCACAGGTGGCTCAATCTTTGACTGCACCACATGTGCTGAAGCAGGGATATCCTGAAAACCTGACCTGTTGGTAGCTGGAGGACTGGAGTTGGCCGGCCCTGCATTAAGTGAATCAATCCTTGTGCAGCAGAGAGCTGATTAATCAGTGATGTCTCAAATCGGCACTAGTACTCTTCACAAGTCTCTGTTTTACCATGAACTTCTGGGCTACCAAGTCCCACCGGAACATAATGGTAACCAAGTGCCGGCTTCCCTTACAAAGGCGAGTATCAACAGGCAATGCGCATGTATAGACTTTACAGTGAGATGGACTGTAACATGCTGGCGAAAGCCATCCTCAAATAAAAATAACAACGTTCTTATTTTACAGGGAACCCTCGTTATCCAATGTTTCACTTTACAACGAATGGCATATCCAACACTTTACAATGTAACCCTATGGGCCGTTATCCGACGCCGGAATGCGTTATCCAACGCTCACCGCCGCTGATTAACATGAGACTCACTTAACAGCGGTGTCACGATCCAGCGCCACTTCCAGAACGGCTTCCGTTGGATAACCGAGGACTGCATGTACTTTGGGGTTGTACGCGTTCTGTCTGAAGGACAGGAACCAGCCAGGGTTTCAAGATTTCGCATACAGTTCACTTGAGGAAGAGACTTGTGAGGTTTGGAAAGCTCTGTAAGGTATCATTTCATCCTTGGAAAAACTCCCTAAAACAAAATCGACACTTCTCCAGGGACAATACGGCTGCTAGAACTTGGAACTAAGATTTCTCCAATCAACGCATAATTAACTAACTAACCTGGCCTTTTAATGATAAATTAGGAATGTAGAAATGGCAGATAAGAATCACTAGTTTGCCCATTTTCAGATCTGCTGTGAAACCTCCGACCACTTTTAGATCCTTTAATTTCTTTTATATTTGGGATCCCCCCTTGTGTCTTTCCTAAACTATCTATTACCTCTGCTGTAACACTATTCCACAAACCCACCACCCTTTTCAGTGGATTTCCTCACATTGTATCCCAGCCTACGGCTTCACAATGAGACTTCTTGTTCTAGCACTTTGTTTCTCTGAGCTATGCTTTGCTCCTGTACCCTGTTGAAACCCTTCACATATTTTACATCTTCCATCAACTTTCTCCCCCCTCCTTCTCACCTCCAAGCTGTACATGTTGTGATACTTCAGTCTTTCCTGGTATGTTTTATCATTTAGACCAGGGGGGTGTAAACCCCCGCTTGCATCCCCCTTACCTTTTCTCCAACGTCATTTGACATCACGATGTCGTGTTGTCATGGCGATGCGTCGCCAGAAGCAGCCAGAGAGCAGGTAAGAGGCACACAGAGGCCTCGCGCGCTACTCCGGCATTTTATTTAAATGATGTCAGGAAGAGTGTGGCGCCTCCGTATGCACTGCGCCCCGCCCCCCAAGAAAATGTCACGACCCTCCTTGGGGTTCCCTGCAATTTTCAGGTTATTTAAAGCAGCAGTCTAAGCTGCTGTTTTTTTAATTTTATTTATTTTTCTGTTCCCTTTAATATGTGCATCAATACAATCCACACAATAAGTAATTAGCTAATTTGACGATCGATCGGCGAAGATTCGGCTCGGGGGTTCACTAAATGGCTGTCAGTGCAGCAGAATAGGACCAAAGATTCCAAGTTCTGTGGGGAAGATCATGTGACCAGGCAGGCACTAGATACATTTGGTGCACTGCTAGAGAGAGGGCAGGGCTCACAAAGGGGTATGCCAGATCCTGTTTCAGAAGAGGAAGGGGATGTGACTTTGTAAATAGTTGCTATAGAAACAAAAAAGGCTTGTTACATTATAACACATAAAAAATGTAATTCACAGTTTAAAAAAATAAAATGGTACAGGTATTTTCTCATAGTACAGAACTGATGTTTTACAGAAAAACACACATAGGATGCTTGGTCTGCAGCTTTAAAATTGTCCCAAGTACAGAAGAATTTGCAATGCATCTGATCTCAGACGCGCTATTAGAGAGGGTTGCGGTTCCTTACAATGCATCTGATCTCAGACGCGCTATTAGAGAGGGTTGGGGTTCCTTACAATGCATCTAATCTCAGACGTGCTATTAGAGAGGGTAGGGGTTCCTTATAATGCATCTGATCTCAGACGCGCTATTAGAGAGGGTTGGGGTTCCTTACAATGCATCTGATCTCAGACGCGCTATTAGAGGGGGTTGGGGTTCCTTACAATGCATCTGATCTAAGATGCGCTATTAGAGAGGGTTGGGGTTCCTTACAATGCATCTGATCTCAGACGCGCTATTAGAGAGGGTTGGGGTTCCTTACAATGCATCTGATCTCAGACGCGCCCATTAGAGAGGGTTGGGGTTCCTTACAATGCATCTGATCTCAGACGCGCTATTAGAGAGGGTTGGGGTTCCTTACAATGCATCTGATCTCAGACCCGCTATTAGAGAGGGTTGGGGTTCCTTACAATGCATCTGATCTCAGACGCGCTATTAGAGAGGGTTGGGGTTCCTTACAATGCATCTGATCTCAGACGCGCTATTAGAGAGGGTTGGGGTTCTGCAGAATTTCACAAAATAATTATAGGGTTACTTAACCCAAAGTGATTTCCTTCTGTGGATCTGGTCTCAAGAACTGAACACAGTACTCTATGTGAGGTCTCGCCAATGATCCATAACATGGCATCACCACCTCTCTCTTTGTACTGCTAATATAGCTCCCTATATGACCCCGCATCCCGCTGCCTTTCCCAATTGCTTTGTTACATTGCTCGCCTACGTTTAAGTCCGTTGACACAATGACTCCCAGGTCCCGTTCCTTTACAGTGGGTGATATTATAGCACCATGTATCCTGTATTCTGCCTTTGGGTTTCTATTACCCAGGGGCACGAGTTTGCACTTCTTTGCATTAACGCTGCCACGCTCTAATCCATCTGAATCATTAAATTAATCCCCCTGGAGTGTCAACCCGGTTGCAAATTTGTCATCTGCAAAAAGGCGACTTCCCCTTCACCGAGCATCTAGAACCTCACTAACACCGACATTAAAGACATCCGGCCCCTCACAGACCCCCGAGGTTCTCCACTGATCACCTTCCCCTGCTCTGAGCGTACTTCTTGTACCAAAGCTCACTGTCGCCTATCCTACAACCAATGTCCTATCCACTCTACCCCTTTAAAGTCCAATCCCAAGCATTGCAAATTGTTTATCGGTCTTCAGGTGTCAACGGCCTTACTAACATCTAGGTAACCTACATTTACTGCCCCACGCTGATCTGAGGGAGAACCCCTGTACCATGTACACCTTTCTCTATAAAAACACAGAGTATAGAATAGGCAGAGCTAACCCCAAAATAGAAATGAGCATAATCACAGCGTCCTTCCCACTACCGATAGGCCTGCGGTCAGCGACGTAGAAATAGGCCACAATATTCTGTCCAACACAGCCAAATTACTGCACGAGCAGAGTGGTGTCTCAAAGCGAAGATCGGGGAGTCTGTGCTCTAGTCTAGATGATGTAGGAAGAGCACAACAGCAACGGAGAATGTGGATTTAGAAGGGTCGTCCCTTCCAGGACCAAAGTGATCTAATGTCAAGTGACATGTTTAATAGGTTAAACCACTGGTATTTTGTGGGTGAGTGGAGTTCTGGCACCTTTTTAAAGTGATTAATAAGAAACTCTCTATAGTACTATTAGGAATGGGGATGAAAATATTTAGCCGGGAGAGATGCTTTTTTTTTTTTTTTTTTTTTTTTGGTACCACATCCCTTTAAGTAAAGGCTGAATTATTATAATTATTGATTGAGTTTATTTCCCCAATGAGCATCACTGGGTAGAAAGAATATATGCAATTTGACAGGCATATGTATTTTTGAATCATTTTTATAATTATCCATAGCAACCAACTGGTTTTGTGCATCTTTACAGAAGCGCCTTCTCACAAGAGATTAGGAAAACTGTTGTATAAACACGTAGACTGTTGATCTATGTTGACTTTGTTTTGAAACATCAGAAGCCATAGAGGGGGAAGAACAATAGTTATTTTTAGATGATTACACAGGATGCGAAAAATAGGGAAACAGGAAGAAAGAAAATAAGTGACAGGAAGAAACCAAGTGAAATCTTATTAAACGACATTAATAAAACGAACCAAAACAAACTATTAAAAATACACAAACTTCTTACTCCCACTAATTTGTATCGAAAGTGGTACTCGACGCCTTTGCAAAGAAATACTATGACTTGTCAGAGAAGGCATAGCAGTTATTGTAAAAGTTGGGCATTGCAGAGTAGGAAGTTGCATGAGAGGGCAGGGGGAGGAGAGGGAACGCAGACTCGCTTACAGTGCAAACTCATCTTTCAAACAAAACTCTGCTGATCAGCAAAAGCTGCTTAAAAATCGGGGGCCCTGGAGCCATCTGGAAAGGGATCAGCATTGTTCCTCCCCCTCCCGCCCCGTCAATTAACCGGCGCAGCACAGAGACGTGTGCCAGGTTTATAAAAAAAAAAACCCCATCGCTAATCTCCTGTGTGCAGATTACAAGGTCTCTGCTGATGTTTTTGGGAAATGAACCAAAAAATAAATAAATATTTTTTTTTACTTTAGTTTAATTGTTATTAATATCTTCTTTTATAGCCAGGACACTGTTTGCAGCGCTGTACATCAGAATTGTGCAGGCACCTTCAGTCCCTGGCCCACAGAGCTTACAATCTGATTGTGGTTTCCGAGAGACAGGCAGATAAAATGACTTCAATGAGTCATCACTGGGATTCAAACCGGATGTTTCCACTTCAAATGAGCATAGACATGGTAACAAACAAACACACACACACACACACACACACACACGTTCCCTTTCCCTAGCATATGGTGGGATATTCCGCACCAGTACTGCCATTGAGTCCCATGGAAACGCAGTGATATTCTGCATTACAACAGACTATGTTGTGTTATCTTGGGGAACACGGAAGCCTCCTCCGTCAGAATACACATTCCACTAAACATCATTTTGCAAACACTTTCCCTTGGGGCATCTGGAAAAAGGCAGTTTCAAAACAGAGAACGAGGCTAAACAGCCAGCAAAATAGGAGCCGGGTTTTTACTCACCGTGAACCTGCTTCCTAATGTCCTTCACTGGGTCCAGCCATACCTGACAGAGAGAAAGAATCACATTGAAAGATAGAGCCTCACCCCAGCACCTTTAACCCTCTCACTGCCAGGGGGGACTACAATGCATTACAACAAAAGGTTTAGGGAAGGCAATTCCACGGTTACATTCTTTGCAAAATGTGTTACTTTTGGTCTGTCCTGTCCCTCCTATGACCAGAGGATACTAATAGCTACGACATGTTTCAGGGGTGACATCTGGGTAATTGATAACTTGTTTACCAAAATCTGGCACCTATAAGTATTATGATCTCTGATTTTATGAAATGAAACCATTTTTATAAAATTATTACATCAACACAGTGAATTGAGACTTGGGACAGAGTTTGATTTCCTCCGGCTGCTCCCTTTTGTCCGATGTCACTGTGTGTTCAACACCAATTTGCACAGGCAAAGTCCCATAACCACCCCCTCCCCCACCCTCATCTTTACTGGCTTTTTAGTAAGGACAGTGTAGGATTTGGGTAAATAAAACACTCCATTTACAAGACACTGCCCCACTCAGAGACCATGAAGAATGACAATTTGTTATTAAATTTCAACGAAAGTAAAAGCAGCCAAATATTTGCTATTGGCTTGGTTAGATTGGCTTAGGGAAGTCAATTGGGCGGCTAAGTTCTTTACAAAGCGATGTTTTCTGGCCGGCTGCATTGGATGGAGCCTTTAAAACGAAGCAGACGACACAGGCCAAGGGGTCCTTATCTGCTGTCAGTGTGTCTGCAGAGACATGCTGAGCTGTGCAAAACGCTGGCTTCTCTGTGCCAGGGCCAAGTCCCAGGCAGCTGAGTGTGGTCACCCGTTCGCAGAGCTCATCCTGCCTGCTTAATCCGGGGGGACAATGAGGAGCTCAGTAATTAAGGACGCTGCCCCTCCGGGCAGTGGGGTAATGAATCAGTCGCTTTCAGGTCAGGATAAACTGCAGTGTAGGAACTTTTTACAGTTTATACAAGTCTGATCATTCAACCCGCCCCCCTCCCTCTCCCGAGGGTTTGAAAGCGGCTGTGGGATTTCCCCAACCTTAGCCAGTAAGACACTTTGCTTTGATAGCTTTTTCTAGCAGATGTTCTCAACTCCAGTCCTCAGAATCCCCCACACGCTGTGTGACTGTGATTCCTATATTTGATATCTCTCAATCTTCAGGACATTAATATCATGTTACATCATACGAATTGTTTATAAGATTTTCTCTCATTCATATATAGTATGATTCAATTTACAGATAATCTTTTCTCGTCACATTTGAGTGCTGGGATTAGGAGAATATAAGCACCTTTTAAGGAGTTTTGTAAATTGAATGCGCAGCATTATTTAATTTTTTTTTACATGGAAGGGGAGCAGGGAGAACAATGACAATTTCATCCCCGAGGACCACCTGGGTCCCTTACATATACTGTATACCTGGGAAGGTGCTGCTTGTACTCCCATGTGCTTTAGATCTCCCGCGTGATGAGGGAGATGTAAACCTCCATTTTGTTTCCCCTGCAGGGGAGGAGCCGGCAGCACTTTCATCGCTACGTATTTCGGACACTGTGGGGTTCCCGGAGCAGAAATTAACTGCTCCTTTAAAAGTAAATGAGCGGATGTATCAGCTACCGTAGTTTTGCTGAAGTGATTCACTGCTCTGACCTGGCCAGGGATTTTTTATTTTTTTTAACCACTTTTTTCCGTAGCTATCAATTTGAAAGTAATCTTTTCAGCAAAACAAACACAAATATAATAAGCGTGTCCGTGACGTGCATCCTCACTCACTTTATAATTCGCCCAACTGACCTGCTTGGTGCACAGCTCACTGCCTGTGCTGTGCAACATACCGGTGTGACAGTAACATTGCAGCAATATAAAATGACCACACATTGATATTTCTATTAACGCACTATTACTGTCAGCCATTGGAGTCATTCAAAGAAAGTAGAACTGCCAATGTAAATGGTATCTCTGCCCCCTTTCCTCATTCCCACCGCTGAAGGATACACCCCCCTCTACTGCCCCAGAGGATTGCTTTGCCCCGGTTAATCCCTTCCGTACCCGCACCGTTGATGTTCAGACATAGATTGGGACCTAAGCGCTTTTCAGTGCCATTAAAAAAAAAAAAAAAAAAAAACATTAAATTTGTAGTTTTAAAACTAAATACCTCCCAAACTTTTTTCTTTTTACTCTTGATCAAAAATTAATAAACAATTAAGGTAATTATATATATTTTTTCCTTTCTGAACAGATATGTATCAGGATGAATAACTTTATCACAATACATTTCTTAATATCGTTATTGCGGGAAATGCTTGGCTATTGCTTAACCCGCCTCGCACCAACGTACTGCAACCTGTTGCGGGCATCCTCTGCCAGCGAAAGTCCCCAAGTGCGCCAGGGTAAGATCTGGCGCCCTGATAAATGCCCCTGCTACCTGCAGCAGAGCTGTGTGCGCGTCTCTGGTCCTTCCTAGCACAGCAGCGGAAAGTAACCTGCGTTTCCAATCTCCGCCGGCCTTCGCACACATTTCTACATCTGTCAATGAGCCACGATGTCGGTAAATGATGGGGTTTTCAATATCCTAGTAATAGTGGCTGCTGTCGCCCCTACGCCCACGCCGTGCTGTGTGCGCAGAGTATACATGCCGCCCACGCCGTGCTGTGTCCGCAGAGTATACATGCCGCTCACCTTGGTGGACTGGGACTCCCGCAAGGCCAGGCCAAAGTAATCTTCCTCCAGGATGTTAAGGTGGCTGCACACCTTCCGGATCACATCCTGCCCCTTAGCATGTTTCTGCAAGAGACACACAAAAAAAGAGACACGCATACACATTAACTGTGTGGTACCCTGCCTACAAGGGAACAGGGAGCTCAGAGTGACGGGACGCCACACACACGGAGATCCAACAAGGCGGAGAGGGAGGGGGAGATGGAGAGGGAGAGAAAGTAAAGCAGTTGTGCTGCATTGATAACACGATTAATATATTCCACGGTGTGGAATCCTTATTCTTAGACAGGGGATAAGGTTTTCTTCCTTAACACAACAAATACACAAATATATAAGGAGAATCCCAAAGGCAAAACAAGATGCTTTTTTTGGGGAGGGAGAGGGGGGGGGGGGGCAGTGATGATTTACAAAGATTGGAAACATTGCCATTAACGTTTTGTAGCAAAATGAAAGCTAATATATTGACTCATATCCCTGACTCGATAAGCTGCGAAGCTGCTGAAGAAGATTCCAGCCCCACGTTCAGGAGAATGTAACAAATCCCTTTGAGCAAGGGGAAGGTGGTTTCATAGCATACAGTACTGACTAAGGACCATTGTGTCAAACAGGAGATACATTCCAGTTCTAAGGCCGCGCGCGTATAGTGCCCGCGACCGGCGACGTTTGTGCTA
The DNA here is from genome assembly GCF_040206685.1 of Ascaphus truei. NCBI lineage: Eukaryota > Metazoa > Chordata > Amphibia > Anura > Ascaphidae > Ascaphus > Ascaphus truei. The sequence goes on along the minus strand of NC_134488.1, from coordinate 30,437,948 downwards.
GCCAAAGTTATATTTTGCTTTGCGGCGGCGGCGCGGGCTTCCGGGCATTTGATTTGTTCAGGGGCTGTCACGAGGCGCCAGCCCTTGAAAAATCAAATATTCCAGTCTTCCAAAGTCTGCGACGTCGCTCCGTCGCATTGCTGCCGTCGGCGGCGGCAATGTATTTGTTTTTAGGCGCCGTCGCCAGCACTATACGCACGGCCTAAGGCTGCGTCCATAGACACTGCAGCCGTGCAGAGGCGCGTCTATGGGCGGGCCAGTGACGTGACCGCCCTATCGTGCGAGAAATCAGTTTTGACTGATTTCTTGCGAGTAGCGCGCCCCCTCCCGCACACTGTAGAGACACGATCACTGCCTTTAGGCAGTCTGATCGCTCAGCGTTCGGACGCGTTCGAGCGGTCTGCCCCTGTATGGACGCAGCCTAAGTCTGCGTGACAGAACAAGCACACTGTATGTGCATTATTCCTCCTGCAATGTTCGAGCTTGATCGGTCCCTGGGAGCAGTAGAGATTCACTGTAGGCTGAGACACCTCTTACTGAGGTACAGAGGAATCACCGGACTACTTCACTGCCGACCTGTATGAAGTAATCAGCTGAGACTCTGACCTGTGGTTCCCGGTTCCAGCGTGCGGTAACCCCCTCCATGCTTTCATGATGCTTGTAAATTCTTGCTTGATGTACACAGAATATTTAACCTTTTTATTATAATTTTTGTAATACTTACTTCACTATTAGCGTTGTGCGCTGTGTTTTTTGTTTCATTTCCCTAGTTCCAGGGGTGTTGAGCCACCCCTTACGACGGCTATTTAGTTCACTTCAATACAAGGTCATATCATACATATTTTATTCATTTGCACTTTTGGTCACTTGCACCTACATGGAGATTTGAGTTTATTAATCACTGTTTCTCTTTCACGTGATAATCAGTACTAGTTGCGCACTGTTCTCTTTCTTTCTACAGAGGAACACCACCTCCTATCTCAAAAATACAATACCTGTAAACAACTTAATGCGATCGGCTAAGCAAATCATGCCTCAAAACTACTATTTGCCTGTTCTCACACCTTGGGAAATTAAAGGATCAGTCCCACCTTGCACCAAAGTTAATGAAGGGTGACGTTTAATGTCTAAAATGGAGCGAATTGATACGTAATCAGATTTATTTTTTTTAATGTATAATGTATAATAGACAAAAGTATTTTTAAATAGTTTTTTTTTTTTTGATTCTTAAATTCAATGTTCCCAAAGAAAAGCAACACAGTTTTTTCTAAGATGGGAATAATAAACATTTCCAGTACTTTACGAGGGGGTAAATCTTTCGAAGGAAGCCAATTACACTGATGTTTATACACTGCCCCTCTATGAACATTTCCAGCATGTACTCATAGAGGGCGCTTGTGAATCAGTGTTTCCCGTTCTTATTACTCAGCTGACTGGGACACGTGGCCGAAAAGCAGAGAAAGGGGCAGTCATGTGTGTTTGACCATTACAGCAGGGGAAAAAAAGGAGAGATTCAATATTAAAATAGCTTTAGTGCACCTGGCCCATGGACTTTTAGTATCTAACAGTGTGCAGTAAGGTTTCCAGCCCTACTGGGTGAGTGCAGGAACACAACTTTGCTACTGGATCTGGATACATGAGAACACTTCTCCTCCCTCCCCCCCCCCCCCCCCCCCCACCCATCCCTCCCAATATCCACCAAGCTCTGTCACTCCCAATCGTCCATACCTGCCTGCAAAGTCACCTCTACAATAAAGCATTTCCATAGCGCTAAAACGCGTGTACGTCTCCCAATACACCAGTCTGGTTGTTGGCTCTTCGGGGCATGGACACCGCCTATCTGCCAATATTTTCTTGCATGTATTCTACACTTATTTGTATTATGTTTTGTATCTCACCTTTGTCACTGTGCTGTGCACATTGTTGAGACACACATAATATTTTCACTAGACAATGAATAATGATGGATATGAAGTATTGAAGGAAGACACCTATTTATTCCAATTGCCTGAAGACAGTCAGAGAGACAGAGAGACAGAGAGACAGAGAGACCTGGATTTCGGTAGGATATCAGTGGGTAAATCATATTTCATTTTGATTTGTTTTAGAAGCCCACCTTTCTAATTTCCCCCCTTCTCATGAGTGAAGGGTTTTGAGGTAGACCTGTCCATAAGCAACATAGAAAATGCCTTGGGTAACTGGTTACAGATGCTTGAAGCACCCCCCCAAAAAAGATTAAGGAATGGGTGAGCAGCTGTTTGAGTCTTAAAAGGGATTTAGAGCATCGACAAGCCAGAACAAAGAATATCATTAGGGACATCAGAAATGTTTAGACATCAAATTTATCACAAGGCCGCGTGATGGGATTCTGCAGCTCTCTCTCCCAAAGAAGGGAGGAACAATTTGATTTTCATGAGGTTACTGCACTGTGCAGCCGCCTGTCAGAAGGAGATGTAGATCCAAACATCTCATCTACTACGATCATGTAAGCCTTCTGAGGGGAATGTGATCAGAACCTCAAGGTACCGGTCTCTCTAATCTGCAACTGCTGCAGATCTCTCTCGCTCTTTCAGCATCAATCTCTGTATGTAGGATACTGATGGAAAGAGATAGCAGCAGCAGGGATGTATGTATGCATGAATGCATATCTTTATTTATATATATAGAGCCATTTATGTACATAATGCTTCACAGCATGACAATCATATAACACAGTGCTGCGCAATCATTCCTGCTCGTGCCCCCCCTCCTGCTTCCCACCCTGCTCGCGACACCCCTCCCTTACCACCTCCTCCCGGCGTCAAATGACGTCGCGGGTCATGTTACCATGCCAACGTGACACCACATGACCCCGCGGCGTCAAATGACGACGCATCTCCGAAGAGAAGGTAAGTTAGATGCAGAGGCCTCACGCGATCCCCCGGCATTAATTTAAATGCCTTGGGGAAAGAGCGCGGGACCCCTGCAACCGCCCGCGCCCCCCCTTCCCACGAATAATTTTGCGCCCCCCAGTTATAACACAAAGGGAACAAGCACTTCAGACATAAAAATAACATTAGGAAAAAGGCGTACCTTCCCAGAAGAGCTTACAATCTAATGAAAACCTTCCCAAAGCCCTCAGTAATATATTGGAAGTACAGGCCACGGAAACATGGATCAGAGCTGGTGCAGAGCGGTGGAGGTGCAGGCTCAGGGAGATTACAGAGAGTAGTGCAACTTCCATTATAAAGATAACAATACTCCCAAAAAGTTATCATACATACAAAAACACACACAAAAGATACCGCAATCAAACCGTATAATATATGGTACCCAAAAACTAGATATAAAGAAAAAGAATACAGCTGCTGGTGGTGCTATTGGGATGATCGAATATATAACAAAAAGAAAAAAAGGGTCCCAACACAAGCACTCTGCTTACCAAAAAGTATGGACACAATTTATTACAGACAAGAAAAAATATTTTAAAAAAAGGAAAGCTTAAAAAACACAGGTAACCTAAAGGACCTCTATCAAACCCACAGAGATGAACACCGAAGATTACAAAAATGAGAATGAGAAAGTATGAAGCCACAGCGGAGTATAAAGTGTCGTGTAACCGAGCATGCAGATGTGCAGAGGAAAACACCTCCATCATCTAGACCGGCGGGTCAAAGCATTGTGTGGGAAACATGTAAGGCACAGGAGTGAAATAAAACCTGCAGCTGTAAATACACAGGTCACAGCTTGAAATGTGAAGTAAAGCTCAGCTAATTATGGACAACATCCAGGTAAGTGCCAAATATGGAGGTAGCCATAGAGCGCAGGTGGTCAAAGGTATATATCTGCCTGATGTCACAGTGTCATAACCTCAACGTTTCATTTCAAAATACCCAAAAAAGGCAAAATAGCAAGCCATGAACCGTAACAGTTACTTGTAATTGTCCCACAAAAAGAAGCACCGTTTGCATTAGCCAGAGGTCAAGTGTAAATTAGAGTGAATCCGGAGATGGTACACTCCCTAGCTGCAACTTTCCGGGATTAGCCAGACAAAAAGCAGAGGAGGAGGAGCAAAGGATGCAGCGGTGGCAGGATGGGCCCTCGCCCTGCTCCACACGTAGGAACTTGGGGGAGAGGGGGAGACTGGTGTGGAGGGAGGTGGTGTAGAGGGAGACTGGTGGGGGAAAGTGGGGGGGGGGGAAGAGAATGGTGAGGGGAGGAGCGAGAGAATGGGGGGATGGTGTGTGTAAAATGGCGTTGGGATTGTGTCTGGGGGAAGGGGGGTGTACAATGTCTCACATGGCTACTGATGAAGTGGGGGGGGGGGGAAGAGAGATTGAGCGCCTCCCCCAACAACTTTTATTCCTTCAGGAAAAGGGGATTTAAAACAAAATCTTGTGGGAGGCAAAGTTGATGACACACCCACACACCACACACCCACACACCCACACACCCACACACACACACACACACACACACCTCAAGGAATTAAGATGGAAGTAGTCCGGACGCTTCTCAAGAATAAATGAACATCATTGGACAAAGATGGTAGTCTACTGGATTCCAAGAGATCCAAAGAGCAAGACAATGACCAAAAGTAAGACGGGAGGATCAAATCAGAAAACGTGTTGGAGCAACATGGAGAAGAGAGGCTGCAACCGCGGCACCTGGGAGATCATTGGGGTGGCTTCATCCAGCAGTGGGGAGACCAGGGCTGAATATTATGATACCGGGCACTATTCAGGATTTATATTTATTTATACAGCGATTGACGTTTCGGTCACAAATGCTGACCTTTATCATATTGATAAAAATCCAGATAGACGACCACAACATTGAACATTGTTAAATAAATGAATCACTTATTAGTCAATGAAGACGTGTACGTGCCCGGCGTCCCTTTCTCTAGTTTGATAGCACCCAGGCAATTGCAACATTCGGGGGGAGAGATGTACACATTCCTTTCTCGACAGGGCATAAAGGCGCTGACAGCTGAGAGAGAGAAAATGTCACTTCCTGCTGATACCCAACTATATAGTAGGCACATGGTGAATGGCAGGGACATTACATTCTGCCATCTATATAAATCCCTGGAATAAAACCCATATTTGGAAACCATTGCTATTAGAAATCTTCTAAGTGCTATTTCTCCAAATAGCTCTGTAGATTTGCTGGAGGAGTGAAATGAAGTTTGCTCACTGTTTAGACCTCACAGATGATCGGTGATGTATTGCAAGGGCATCAACAATTACATCCAAGAAGAGCCCTTTAAGATTCAGTCCACAAGACCTTAAATATATCAGAACCGGAATCTTCTCTTCCCCAAGACCCAGATAGCAGGATCTAAATCGTAACCCTTTCGCTGCCGGGGGGGGGGGGGGGGGCTGCAACATGGCGAGGACCAAGACGGCTACCAAAACTCAAAGCTGCGCAGTACCTTCAATGTTCTGGTCACATGACCTAACCCTAAATAAGGCTCCGTTCTCTCACACTACAAAGGGGTCGTTAATGAGCACTGTGCATGATAAGGACACGGGAGCTGCGCGCCATTTCTCACCTCCACCTCGCACTCAAAAACGGTGTCATCGAGGAGCGCGACTTTACAGCGCATGTTGGGAGATCTCCTGGCCGCTTTCTGCGAGGCCTTCAACTCTTTCTCGGCTTTCGCTGGCTGCTCGTCTCCCTCCTCCTCTTTCCTTGAACTTTCCCCGTCCTCGGGGTCTGCGTCTGGGTCCTGATCGTCTCTCCTGTCCTCCTGAGCAGGCTAAAAGACCCCAAAACAAAGCAAGGGCACATTTCACATGAGAACGGGCTTTTTTTGGAAGAATACATTTTGACAAGACACAATAAAACCTGTACGGTCATGGAGTCTGACCAGACATTTGAGTCTTCGAGGTGTCGTTCAATGTAGGACTAAAGTAAGCTAATGATACCAAGACATTGCATTTGTGAATACAACAGTCGTCAGTATGACAGCCCGCCACCCGATTACGCACCCTGGAGTGCTCTGTGACAAGGAAACAGGAAGGCACCTGGTTTAGTTATTGTAAGCGGTTGTATTTTACAAATGTAACCCTTTCGTTGCCATATAAGTATCTTGTGTAACAACGGTTACAAATCAGCAGCGAGCTTTCCCTTTCTGCCAATGTCTGCTGCCCAGTGCTGCTGCATCTTTAGCGCAGGATAGTACATTCATTGAACAACCTCCCAGGACAGGAAGTGTAGGCTGCAACAGGGGGGCTCAACTCCTGTCCTCAAGCCCCTTCAACAGGTCAGGTTTTAAGGATATCCCTGCTTCAGCACAGGTGGCTTAATCAGAGCCTCCGATTGAGTTACCTGGCGGAAGCTGGGATAACCTGAAAAGCAGACCTGTTGGGGGGGAGGGGGCGGGGGGCTTGAAGAATGGAATGGAGCACCTCTGGGCTACAACACTTAAGGAATTAAAAGCTGCATGGCCTCGATATAAAGGCATCCCACATCCGAAAAGAACCGCAGGTCAAAAGTGAAAATGGGCAGACCGGATAGGCTGCCAATGTCTAGGCGACTATGGCTCGTATTCTATAAAGTGCTTGAGAGGGCCCATCACACTTTATAGAACAAGAGCCTTCATTTTGACATAAAGGCTTTAAAATATCTTGACTGTGAGCTGTCTCCTGGTGCCAGAGGGTGCCTTACGGAATAGCACCGCTTAGTAGGAATAGCCCGCAATGTGCAATCACCCTTTTTCCTTGTTATATTTTATCAGTCGCAGGTTGGTCTATGTTCTTTATCACTGACTCTTTAAAAATAAGTCCCGCCGGACTGACCATCGAAGGTTTGGCCAAATAGGAATGCACTGGGCTACTGACGGGACTCAATTGTGATTCAACTGGGAATTTTGAATTGGTAAAGCTGGCAGCCATGTCATTCTATCCCAGGTCGCTCGTAACCGCAGGTCACAGAACAAAAAAGAAGCCTTGATTTGGTGCGCAACGTGCCTCTGTCTATTTCACTATACAAAGCTAAAATAATCACAAGTCAAAGAACGCTAAGGTACGGGGGATTTCATCTTTAAATCTCCCCTACCCAGTGGCAGACTACACACGGTCAATGTACTTTTCTTGTCATTTTTAAATGAAACAAAACATTGTTAAGCATTTTGATGATCTTTATGTCATTCTTATTTTTTAATTAACAGGAAACCGTCAAGACGCCATGTTGATGACATCACTTACAGTACAGGAAGTCTTAGCTGTACTTTTACAGAACTTTCAGCTCTCCACACATAGGAGGAAGGTGCAATGTAACCAAATGGTCAGGTAGCAGGGACTCTTCTGCTAAAGAAACGCAGTCTGAAACCAGATGGTCCTGCACAGCCCAGGGGGGCTCAACGCCAGTCCTCAAGACCCCCTCAACGGGTCAGGTTTTAAGGATATACTACCTTCAGCACAGGTGGCTCAATCAGTGGCTCAGTCGAAGACTGCACCACCTGTACTGAAGCAGGGATATCCTGAAAACCTGACCTGTTGGGGGGGGGGGGGGTGATTGAGTCTTGAGGACTGGTGTTGAGCATCACCGCTTTACAGCTGAACCTCGCTAGTTTCATGACTTCCTATTATTTTTTTGGAAGGGGATTTAAATGGCTGTCCGACAGGAAGCCACAGCCGGTGATGTTGCGACTTCCTATTGGCCCGGGATTTGGCAGCCGTTTGGTTTCCCACAGGCGGAAGATTTAAACCCGGTAATTGCACAGGTAGCTCTCTCTCGGGAACAGCCCCCATTCTGTAAACACATGAAAAACTGAAAAACACGCCACCACAAGCGGGGCTGCTCCTTTAAAATCACACACACACGATTGAATAACATGAAACCACTGATATTTAGTCCATTTTTGGTCTTTTAGACACGCAAAGTTATTACTGCACATACAACGTTGGGGATTCAAGTTTCTCTTAACTGTGGTGTCACTAGTGAACCAGTGATGAGTATTCCCCGTCGTGGTACAGAATACTGCCCCTTACCTGGGTTTCCGCGCTGCTTAAAGAATGAAGATCTAGGGATGGGTCAGTCCGGAGTTCAGGCTCCGGAGCTGCGATCGGGGCCTTCAGGAAAACGTCGTCTTCCAGCTGGTTCGCCAAACCTTCATCCACCGCTTTCTGGTGTTCCTCCTCCGCCTTCTCTACTGGAGACTGAACCTCTTCCTCGGAGACCTGGGACTTTGGCCTTTTGAGGAAGGAGGAGAAGAGGCGAGAGAGGCCCTTGCTCTTGCGGGTACTTGGCGAAGCGGTGGAAGGCGATCCCTGCGTGTGCTCCGTCTCCAGACGTTCCTCTACACTCCCCTCCTCAGGCTGAGCCTTGCATGTCTCTGCCTCCTCCTCGCCCTCCTGCTTCTGGTCCTGAGGAGGGCTCTCTGCCTCAACCACTAAGCTCTTTTCTGTTGTCATTGTGTCACTGTAACAGATTAAAGAAGCAGTTCAACTACATTAACAAAAAGTTGCACATTGCAAATCACAATTTACCAATAAGATTGAGTTCCTTACACAAATGCAATTAAAACACTTTTTTTAAATTTATTTTTTAACCCACAAGTATATTTCAATTATTCTTTGTTTTTTCCGGGATATGTTAGGGCCTTCAGCAATGTATCTGTCCCCCAGTTCATCATTTGTCATACATGGATTGTGACTACATCAGATTGTGTTATCGTTGAGGTAGATAGCGCAAACAATGTTAACAATGTTGACAATGTTAAAGTCCCAGTTGCGTATGAAAACAAATGGACATTTCTACACACTCAAATAGTATGTAAAAAAATTTTTTTTAAAAATCAGACAAAAATAAACATACCACTGTAGATGTGATCCTAAACCTTTTACTTAGTCAAATGTATACATACATCTCAACTAAAATCAGCAAAGATCTCTGATGAAAATCTCTATTAACCCTGAGCACTGAATAAGTGTATTTTCACCCATTTCCTGACAAAGCCAGAATATCTGTACCACAAAAGGAAATATCACTTACTTCAATGGGTCAACCACATTCGCACAATCAAGATATAAACCACACGCATTTGTTACCAGAACACTGAAACTTGTTCCATTAAGTTCTTTACACTGCTGCTAGCTGCAAAAGTTGACTTTCAGTCAACAGTTTCCTCGACAGGAAGAGGCCTTCTATAGGTGAAAACAATTATACTTTTTTCCTGTCCCATAAAGCATTAGCTCAAGTTAGTGATTCCCTTGAGTAAAACAAATTGGACAGAGTATTGTAAAATTGAAGGAAAACACACCGTCATATAAAGCTTGGTCTACATATAGAGATACTAGACAGTCAAGTGTTACTAAATACCCCCGATCGAGCTGACCCCCCACTGCCTGCTCCAAACACCAATATAAAAACCTAGAAGATCAGCAGGTTTCTACTAGTCAGTGACTGATAAACACGATATTCATTACGAGAATGCGTTGCTGGCCATTCTGGCAAGCACAGGGGTTACGCAATTTGTGCAGCTACTGTCCAAAAAAACAGGGGGTGACTTTCTACAGAAGAGCTATCCAGGCTCCCATAAAAACCACTAATACATTTTTTTGGCTGTTGTTGTCAGTGCTAAACCAGCAGTTCCCCTTTGTTTAAATTTGCTGCACTGCTGGTGGTTAATATAAATGTGCAGCGATACATGTGTGAAACCTTTGTGCAGAAATTAACCAAGCGTGGTTTGGTTTTTGACTGAAGCAAACGTTCGAGCTCAAAGAGGAAATCTTTTTTTGTCTCCACTAGAAAATAACACAAAAACGGAAAGCACGTACAGATTACCCAAAGCAGCTTTACAGTAAGACTGAGGAAGCACATAGGCGATGCATATCCACACGCCCACAGATTTGTAACAGCCCCCCGTCCCACTTAGGTGAAAATATACTGTTCCGTTAGAAATCCCCTTGGTTGTCTATTGCCCCATTAGTCGAAGACTTCACTGTCAAATCCACAAACGGTTTTCAATAACACAGTGAAATAGCATTTTAACACCGTGAATTTTCTAAGTGACCGGCGCACACAGGACTGTAGACAGGGACACCCGTCCACCCGGTCCAGTTAACCCCTGGGGACCCAGCATAGCCCCCACATAGCGCGCCCCTCCCCATGGTTCTCTCCCTCAATTAACGTATAAGCCCGTCTCCCTAACAAAATAACAAAAACACCTACTCGTATTTTTTTGCTCAACAACATGGGCCACAGCCCACGGCCCACAGCCGGCACCCCAGCCCACAGTCACCGGAGTCCTGAGCCCCCGGCAATCCTCCTGGTCGGCCCTCACCTTTTAGCAATTATGCTTTCAGACCTAAATCTGCAAAAGCTATTAATCCCAGGAGTTGCTGCAACACACTGCAAAGCACCCCCGATGTCAAGACATCTTCACTAATGGACAAAAGCATAAAAAGTGTCTGTGAATGTGATGCATGGCTTAGAGTTTGGTTTAAACCCAATATAGGCTGTTACAAGGGACTATGGATATAAACATTAGAAACAGTATGCCTCAAACCCAGGAATATATATTTTTCTTATAAAAGTGCCGTTTCATACACAGCGCTGTATATGGAATGTCGCAGGCAATAAAGTCCATGCGCGGTAGAGCTTACAATTTAATGATGGTGACGGGGGCACAGAGATAAAGTGACTTGCACAAGGTCACAAGAAGCGACGACAGGGGCATTCAAAATCAGGTTCAGCCGTTTCAAGGGCAGCGATATCCTACTGCTTCAGCTCAAAATGCTGTTGATACAACAGGTTATACCCAGATTTTGGCCAAAATCCCACACCGCCCATTATTGAGGTGGGAAAAAGGGGAACAAGAGTTTCTCCCCTTTTTGTTCAGTTGGAGACAGAAAAACAGAAGAATGTAAATTGTGTATTGTTATTGCCAATATAAAAGAGATGGGAGCATGAACCAAACGAGCATTTCCTGTGCAGTTTTGCAATGCTTCTGTGGAAGAAGTGCTGGGGTGCAGCTACTTGCTGGGGAGAGAGGAATTAGCAAGGGAGTAAAATAAAAAGAGACCTGCAGCATTTAAAGCTGCCGATTCCACCCCCCACCCCCCTTTTTAATATGTGCATCAATACAATATACACAGTAAGTAATTAGCTAAGTTGCCGATCAATCCGTTCTCCAGTGATCGTTCTGCAAATATTCGGCTCGGGGGGGTCACTAAATGGCGGCAGAGGAGTATTCTGCAGTCAGTGGAATGCATGTGCATATTAATATGACAAAGTTCTGTGGGGGAAGATCATGTGACCAGGCAGTCACTAGATACAATTGAGCTTGTGCACTGCTAGAGAGAGGGCAGGGCTCAAAAATAGGTGTGCCAGGGCCGGTATCAGAAGAAGAAGGGGATGCGACTTTGTAAATAGTTGCTACAGAAACAAAAAAAGGCTTGTTACATTATAATACATAAAAATGTCATTCAGTTGTTTAATAAAAAAAAAAAATGCTATAAGTATTTTCGCATAGAACAGAACTGATTTATTAAAAATAAACATGTTTATTGCATGGTCTGCAGCTTTACATACCCGTCTGTTTTTCCTCCCTTAGCAGACGCAGCTAATTAATTCTTAAAGGGACAGCTTCTCTACACCCCTCTCCCTAGGCACTACCTCCTCCCCTCTCCCTAGGCACTAACTCCTCCTCCCCTCTCCCTAGGCACTACCTCCTCCCCTCTCCCTAGGCACTACCTCCTCCCCTCTCCCTAGGCACTAACTCCTCCCCCGACAAAGGTTTTTAATATTATGCCAAAGGGGAGGAGGGATAGTAGGGCACGGGAGTGGGGGGGGCACACACAGGCCCGACCCCTAAACCCAGTTGCTCCAGGAGAACCAACCATGGTCACAGCCCTCAGCCTGGTACATCCAGTGCCCTGGCTGCACCTCCCCCAGCTCCTGATGGTAGCTTCGCCCCTACTGCCCCAACTACATCATGGGCGCAGGTGACTGCTGCAGGCATTGACCCCATCAACAATGCTGGGGCCACACCTAGCCTATGCAGGAAGCATGGGGTGAGGTGCCCTATATCAGCTAGCCGGGGCAGTGAGGCTTATGTGAGGGCTGTAGCTGATGTAGTGGGTCCCTCTGCAGTGGTGGCAGCTGCCAGTAAGATGTACAGGAAGGGCATATTCTTCCTCCGTACGCTGGCTTCTACCCTCATCTTGGTGCAGAAGGGCATTGCTGTAGGAGGGACCTACATCCCCATTGAACCCCTGGTATGGTTGGGCACAAGAATCATACTTTCAATTATGCCTCCCTTCCTCCCAGACTGTCTCATGCGCCCGCACCTGCAAGCCCTGGGAGACATCAAGTCTCCCATAACAAAAATACCGTTGGGCTGCAGGGAGAGGGCGCCGAGGCACGTACTCTCAATTAGGCGGCAGGTAAAACTGCTGCTGCCAGGGAGCACCGAGTCTGCGGAGGGTCCCTACTGGGGCATCGTATACAGCGTGTATTATGGTACGGAGGTTAGATGTTATCCGTGCAAGGAGCTGGGGCACGCTCTCAAGAGCTGCCCCACGGGGAATAAAAGATCTGTTCACATCTCAGTGTGCGTGCTCATGTTTGCTCTTGAAATGAGGGTTGTTATGTTTTCTCTGAGGATTTAGTTCACGTTTTGCAAAACATTTCCCTTTCTAGGTGCTGTCCCACGTAAGACCAAATCTGAACGAACGACACCAATATGTAATAGGTTATATAGTCTAGTTTGAAAAGAGGACATGTATCCATACAGTTCAACACAATGAATTAGAAACCAATCCTATATTTGGAGTTTTAAACCTAGTGGGGGTTTTCCCTTTATTGGGCGAGAGAAGATAATTAAAAACAAAGGAAGAAAAAGCGATAATGGCTTTAAATCCCACCCTAAACTTCAAGTTAAACCGCTTGGAAACACTTCCAGGGTAAACGTTTACAAATAATTTAGATATACAGGTCCTTTTTATATATTAAAAAATTACTTTTGTACAAAGAAGCCAATGCAACAGTTGCACTTGTCTGATTTTAAAATAAAGGACATCAATGCCGTTACTTCAGTTTGTTGGACAAATAGTAGGTCAAAGCCATCATCACGAAGCAGATGGACACGCAACATAGAGGATGAACACTAAAATACATGCGCATTACAAAAACACAAAGTCTGTGAAGAAATAACATTCCATGCAGACTGTGCATGGATTTTGATTGTACAATGTGCTAAATATAGCAGCAGACAGAAGCACATCTTGGATAGGTTTCTACATTATTTATGAACATCCAGCCAAGTATGCAACGCTAGTAGTGACATGCTTTGCTACATTGTAGGACACCGCTACATGCCAGATTCCCAGCCAGCTACATGCCAGATTCGCAGCCAGCTACATGCCAGATTCATAGCCTACATGCCAGATTCGTAGCCAGCTACATGCCAGATTCGTAGCCAGCTACATGCCAGATTTGTAGCCAGCTACATGCCAGATTCGTAGCCAGCTACATGCCAGATTCGTAGCCAGCTACATGCCAGATTCGTAGCCAGCTACATGCCAGATTCGTAGCCTACTACATGCCAGATTTGTAGCCAGCTACATGCCAGATTCGTAGCCAGCTACATGCCAGATTCGTAGCCAGCAACATGCCAGATTCGTAGCCAGCTACATGCCAGATTCGTAGTCAGCTACATGCCAGATTCGCAGCCTACTACATGCCAGATTCGTAGCCAGCTACATGCCAGATTCGCAGCCTACTACATGCCAGATTCGCAGCCTACTACATGCCAGATTCGCAGCCTACTACATGCCAGATTCGTAGCCAGCTACATGCCAGATTCGTAGCCTACTACATGCCAGATTCGCAGCCTACTACATGCCAGATTCGTAGCCTACTACATGCCAGATTCGTAGCCTACTACATGCCAGATTCGTAGCCTACTACATGCCAGATTCGCAGCCTACTACATGCCAGATTCGTAGCCTACTACATGCCAGATTCGCAGCCAGCTACATGCCAGATTCGCAGCCTACTACATGCTAGATTCGTAGCCAGCTACATGCCAGATTCGCAGCCAGCTACATGCCAGATTCGCAGCCTACTACATGCCAGATTCGCAGCCAGCTACATGCCAGATTCATAGCCTACATGCCAGATTCGTAGCCAGCTACATGCCAGATTCGTAGCCAGCTACATGCCAGATTCGTAGCCTACTACATGCCAGATTTGTAGCCAGCTACATGCCAGATTCGTAGCCAGCTACATGCCAGATTCGTAGCCAGCAACATGCCAGATTCGTAGCCAGCTACATGCCAGATTCGTAGCCAGCTACATGCCAGATTCGCAGCCTACTACATGCCAGATTCGTAGCCAGCTACATGCCAGATTCGCAGCCTACTACATGCCAGATTCGTAGCCTACTACATGCCAGATTTGCAGCCTACTACATGCCAGATTCGTAGCCAGCTACATTCCAGATTTGCAGCCAGCTACATTCCAGATTTGCAGCCTACTACATGCCAGATTCGTAGCCTACTACATGCCAGATTCGTAGCCAGCTACATGCCAGATTCGTAGCCTCCTACATGCCAGATTCGTAGCCAGCTACATGCTAGATTCGTAGCCAGCTACATTCCAGATTCGTAGCCAGCTACATTCCAGATTCGCAGCCTAGTACATGCCAGATTCGCAGCCTAGTACATGCCAGATTCGCAGCCTACTACATGCCAGATTCGTAGCCTACTACATGCCAGATTTGTAGCCTACTACATGCCAGATTTGTAGCCTACTACATGCCAGATTCGTAGCCAGCTACAGTGGCCAGAAAGTTTGTGAACCCCTTAGGATTTTCACATATTTGAAACATAAAATGTTATTAGATCTTAATCTAAGTCCAAATAATAGAAAAAGATAACCTGAACAATGGACACAAACACATACTTTTTCAACACTTATTTATCCTCAAATGATTCAACGTTCAATATCCATGTGTGAAAAAGTATGTGAACTATTAGATTTAGTACCCGTGGCACTCCCTTGAGCAGCAATGACTCCTTACAGAACTGCTTCAACTCATGACTCACTTTCGCTTCAGCTCACAAGACGGATGGCCTGACATTCTCCTCCAGAATGTTCTGATACAATGCAGAATTCATGATTGTGTCAATGATGGCAAGCTGTCCGGGTCCTGAAGCAGCAAAGCAGCCCAAACTATCAGAATCCCACAACCATGCTTGTGTAAGGGTTCATGTCCTGGCTTTGGCTGGAACTCACCCTTACAAGGATATTGAGATTCCAGACAAAGCTTTTCCTGTACTGGGCAATTGGAATCACCTGTTCTGGACTCACGCTGTAGTCTGCTTCATGCTGCCTGCTAGGCAGCTCTGTCCCTATTGGCAGCCCATGCAACTTAAGGTCAGCCTCTTCCCCAGGAAGTGGCTGAGCATAATCCTTTCTGGTTGCGTCTGTGTTTGCCACAAGGACCCCTGTTTAGCCTGTCTTGCCTTGTGCTCTTTGCTGAAGCGCTGGATCCCCAGCGTCATCGCTTCCTGTGTCCTGGAGTCTACTCCGTCCAGAGGTCCTCCCTGTGCCTGTCTGCATACCCTGCTTCATGAGGCCTCCGTTACTCATCGTCCCCATCCTGCTTTGGGAATCCACTCTGTCCTGAAGCGCTGGTTTTCCTGCACCATAGCCTCTTGGTTCCGATGGCCTACCCGCATACCCTGCTTCCAGGGCCTTCCATGATGTCCAGCCCCTGCCTCCCTTCAAGAGGACACACCTCTGCTGAAGCATTTCCTGGTACCGACCCGGCTTTCCACGACCATGCTGCTTTCCCCAATCCTGACCTCGGCTACGCTTGACCACGGAATCTGCACTCCGGACCAGACTCCATGATTTAAGGTCGGTGTTCTCACATCCCCACCTCAGCCCCGCGGTCCGGTCCCGGTTTGTGGCGCGCACCTTTGTGACAGCTTGATGGTTGGGATGAGGTTCTTCTACTCGAACGCAGCGTTTGGTTTTCGCCAAACAAAGTTTCGCATTAGAGAAAAAAGTTCTACCTTTGACTCGTCTGTCCAGAGAACATTGTTCCAGAAGTCTTGTGGATCTTTCTCTTTGACGAACTTCATAAGGGCAGCAATGTTCTTTATAGAGAGCAGTGGTTTCCTCCTGGCTGTCCTTCCATGAACACCGTTCTTGTTCAGTCTTTTTCTGATAGTTGAGTTATGAACACGCACATTAGCCAATGCGAGCGGGGCCTGCAGATCCTTGGATGTTACTCTGGGATTCTTTGTGACTTCCTGGATGATTTGCAAGTTTGTTCTTGGAAAGATTTTGGTAGGATAACCGCTCCTGGGTAGAGCGACTGTGGTCATGAACTTTCTCCATTTGTAGACTATCTGTCTGACAGTGGATCAGTGGAGCCCCAAATCCTTATAAATGGTTGTGTAACCCTTTCTGGAATGATGAGCATCAATAACTGCTTTTCTGAGGCCCTCAGAGATTTATTTTGATCGTGACATGACGTGTTTCCACACACCTGTACGGTGAAGACCAAACTCGCAAAGTTTCTGATCTTTATATAGGGTGCGGCCTCCCAAACTCACACCTGAGGATCTACATAATTATTTAAACATCTCATTCTAATTATCCCCTTTAATTTAACTAATAAAACCAGGGTTTCACTTTTGCACATACCCCAACTCTTAATTACTAATTGTTTCTAAAATTCAAACATCATTTTGTTTCAGGCATGTAATTGGTTAATATAAATCCTATTGGATATTACTTAATAGTTTTGATTCAAGAAGGTTATCATGGAAAAACTATGGAATTTCCATCATTATCATTGGGGTTCACAAACTTTCTCACCATTGTACATGGCATATTCACATCCTGCAACATGTCGTATTCGTAGCCTGCTACAGTAACACTTGGCAAGCGAATGAGTGGGCTATGTCAGAATAATTTTTTTTTTTTTTACAAAAGTGATTTCCTGCTTAGTTTGAATCGAAAAGAAGCTGCCCTGTAAGAGTGATTAATGAACAAGTCACATGTTGAAGAAAAAAAAACAACAGGACACACAGGCATGTTAAGGCAGCACAGATCTCCGGCACCAAGTGAAATGCAGAAATACATTATTTTTATTTTTTTCGACATGGCTTTTCTGGGGATATGAGAAGTTGATCAGCATGACAATATTTTTTATTAACCCTTTCCTGGTTTGATTTTTGTGGGCGGGTATGGTTACATTACTGGCTCAACCCTTATTACTACTGTTGGTAGATTTAACGTTGAATTTCCCAGGAGCAGAATATGGCTGTCTTGCCCTGCATGGCCAACTATTGCTGAACCCGGCAGTTATTTGTAGGTTTTTGGGGGTTTTTTGCCAGAAAATTGGCAAGTACATTTTACTACCAACTGTGAGCCTTGAGCTGGAAGCTTTACGGTTGATCTCTGTTAACCTCTCCCCTACTCCACAAACTTTTTTCCAAATTTAAAACAAAAGAAATCATTTTGGGGAGGATTGTTGCTTTAACATTTGTCCTAGAAACGCCTTGAAAATATCAATGGAACCAGCCCTAGCCCAGTTAAAAATAACAATTTAAAAAGCCAATAAGATGAATTGGTTCTCATCAGCCATCACATGATATGTTTCTTTAAGGGTAGGGGGGCTCAAGTTACGTTCTCAAGACCCCACAACAGGTTTTCACAATATTGCGGCTTCAGCACAGACGGCTTAGGCCTGGGACATAGTGGTGTGAGCAAGGCTGAGCCGTGCTGAGCCGCGCTCACACTCGGCACTGAGCCCCTGCAGCCGCAATGAGAGCGGCTTTAGCAGGGGCTCGCGCACGCTTGTGGAAGCGCGAGTCTCAACAAGTTTTCAGATTTGGCGCTCGCTGGAGCGCAGGGCCGGTCACGTGAGCGGTTCGCCCAATGAGGGCGAACCAGCTCCGTGACGTCACTGGCCCGCCCCCTGACCCGCACACGGACAGCACGCTGTGCAAGGCCATGGAAAGCACTGCTTTCCCCGAGTCTCAGCGCGCCTCAGCACGGACTAAATGTCCATGTCCCAGGCCTTAATCTTGAGGACCTGAGTTGAGCACTTCTGCTTTAAGATACAATGACAATGTACAACATTTTGTATGGCAGTAATAGGATTTTAACTCCTGTGAGCTGACGACAGTTGGCAAGTGTGCCAAATGCACGTATTGCCATTTCACTCGCTTACAGTTCAAAACGTCGCCAGACCACCTTTAACTGGGGTTTATGTGCAAGCAGAAAGGGGGTATCACAAGGGACAGTGGGGGGCTGCAGCATACCCAGAAAGGCCTCCAGCTACAACAATGTTGATGCCCCTATGCAGCATAAAATATCTGAAAAGCTAGAGAAACTGGTTCCATCCACCCAAGTCCCTCCCAAACTACCGGCTTATCAAGCGACAGCCTTGACTGAGAAAACAGTTATCAGGAAAAAAGGCTAACCATGATTCAGGGCCGTACAACCCTTTCCCCCACCCGCTTTTGCTTCTTTCACATTGTAAGATCCCTGGGACAGCGCTGTCTTTGCCTATTGTAGCACTATAGTACATACCAAAAGTGATGAGGATAAAAAGACGTTTGTCCATCACGTTCAACCTGTGTTATAAAGTTTAACTATGGGACATATTCCTCCTATATTTATAATTCTATTGATTCAGAGGCAGGCAAAGCAACCCAAGTGAAACATTCACCAAGTAAGTCTCAAACCAGGGGGGGGGGGGATGCCTTCATGAACCAAGCAATTGCAAGCAGATTTTGTCTTGCATCAATGCTCTTTATTGGGTTTGAACTTTTCAGCATATTCCTCGATATTTTTCCCCTTTAAAAGATGTCAAACCTTTTCTTAAATATATAGGATTTCATCTACCATCGCAGTAACACTGCACTGCAGAACATGTTGGCACCAGATAAAATACATATTCAATGTAAGAATTTGATAAATAAAGGGTACCACAATATATATATATTTCAGTTATGGTGGGTAAAAAAAAAAAGTGACAAAAACCACACACACACGCACGCACACACGCACGCGCACACACACACGCACGCACGCACACACACACACCAATATAGTATCCTGAATGGGCTGGTGCATATCCCATAAAGATAACAAAAACATACATTGCCAGAAACTGGCAAAAAGGAGACAGCACTCAGACAGGTAAATTCAGTAAGTGTATTAAAACACAAAGCACACAAGTCCAACGTTTCGATCCCACAGGGGGATCTTCCTCCTTCTGCGCTTTGTGTTTTAATACACTTACTGAATTTACCTGCCTGAGTGCTGTCTCCTTGTTGCCAGTTTCTGGTAATGTATGAGATATATATATATATATATATAGATATATATATATAGTCATATATATATATATATATATATACACACATACATATATACACGTAGTCAACCTTCGGTGACTGCTTTAGCGCTTCAATCCTCCCTCTGCCAGAAACATGGTCACGTCACCGGCTTATCCAATCTGGCACACTTCTTTGTTATATTATAGGTCGGATGAAAGGAAACCATCCAATTTACCAACACTTTAGTTCTTCATAGATGAAGTAGAACAAGAGTTTTCCTGATCTCGGAAATCTCTTTAGGAGTACGGATGACAGTTTGAAAAGCTTGTATACAGCTACATCGACAAAAAGAAAAAAAGGTATCACATGCAAGGTGATCTACATGTCTCCAGGACCAATACAGCTACTAGAGCTCTATATCTGATTATACAGCAAGTATAAGCAACTGTACATTTCCAGCCGGATCTGAATTATCTGTGGTCACCCTGTACACCAGAGATAAAAGGCGGATTACCACAAAGTATAGAGGGTGAATTTCAGCTACATGGAGTGATCATCTTACAGCGTGACTCTAGTAAGATTAGACGATTCCGAAAATTTCTTTACTGGCCACATGAAGACCTTAACACACCGATACAGTGAGGAGGGAAGTGTGCGCTCTGAGCAAGCTACAATCTGCACAAGTAAACTCATCTTTCATTCAGTAACTTCTATAAACCAGAATTATACAGTTAACACAGGGATTCTCAACTCCAGTGCTCAAGACCCCCCAAACGGTGAGGTTTTCAGGATATCCCTGCTTCAGCTGATTATGCCACCTGTGCTGAAGCAGGGATATCCTGAAAATCTGACCTGCTGGGGAGGGGGGGGGGGGTCTTGAGGACTGGAGTTGAAAACCCCAGAGTTAACCCATTCATTGCATTGCTCTGTACTGCATGGAATGGCTTGTATTGTACAAGTCACTTTACAATTTGGGTTACCCGTTTCCTCCCCCCCCCCCCCCCCCCCCAGGTTGTTGAATAATTAGTTTTATGCAAATACATCCAATCATGTTCAACCAAATGTGTGTTATTTTTTCTTTATTATTATTTTTTAACAAGACAATCCATTTCATTTACACTTTATACCTTCTGTGAATCTGTAATCTTGTAAAGACTGCAAATTAACGAATTTAAAAAAAAAGTTTTCACAGGCAGTAATATCTGAAACGGAATAATTTTTTTCTACTACAAAGGAGCGAAGAAGTAAAGGATCATATTGCAAATTTGTGTATTTTTTTTTAAAAAAGGTGTATTTTTGAGGGATCTGCACTTTTAATTTTGCATCAATAACACAGAGAACAAATCTGTGAATGGCATCTGCAATGATAGGAGGCATTCATGTAAATATGACATATGGCATAGACATTGGCATTAGGAAACATAGGTGGTATATTTATATTACGGTGAGAGGGCGATTGAGAGAGTGCAGCCCAAAACCTTGCAAAATTCTTCCCCTTGTAGTTCCTATGAGAAAAGAACCTACACACTTAGGCTGCGCTTATAGCGACGCCAGGCTGCGCTTATAGTGACGTCAGGCTGCGCTTATAGCGACGCCAGGCTGCGGTCGCTGGAAAAATCAAATTGAGATGACATCCAGCGATCGCGACCAGGCGGCCGTCGCTTACTATAAGCGCACGCGACGGCGGCAATGCATTTGTTTTGACGCAACGTCGCGTCGCTGTCACTATATGCGCAGCCTTACATTAATAGAGTTATACAGGTCTGTCGTGTTCAATTTATGTAGTAGCTTTAACTCCTCAGCAGTAATCAAAACAACAATGCTTCCCTACAGCAATGGCCCCTTCTGGTCTTTCAGGGGGTTAAGGCAGATAAGAGGAAAAGTAATGGGCATCAGGACTGGAGATAACTAGTAATGTGGTTACCGAGCATTGCTTTATATTACCAGGTGTGCACTTTTGCAGGGGTGTGTGTATAAGGCTGCGGCCCCAGAGGTAACTGCTGCACGCGTGCCTGGCAGCGCGTGCACAGACTACAGCCGCGAACGGCGGTCTGTAGGGGAGAGCGGGGGAGGGGCCATGACAGGGCATATCTGCCCTTCCATTGGTGCGCGCCGACCACGTGATCGCGTTGCGGC
This sequence comes from Ascaphus truei, assembly GCF_040206685.1. Lineage (NCBI taxonomy): Eukaryota > Metazoa > Chordata > Amphibia > Anura > Ascaphidae > Ascaphus > Ascaphus truei. The sequence continues at coordinate 30,416,511 of NC_134488.1, read as the reverse complement.
ACAGGAAGACAAAATTCCCGTCTCCCTTGCCAGCGTACACGTCACAGCGCTTTGCGCGCCTAAACACGCGGCCACTGGGGCCTGCCCCATAGAGGGCTGTGCTGCGGTGTGTGGCCACTGGGGACCTGGCCTAAGTAGGCAAGGGAAGCAAAGCACACTGCTTGAAACCGCTGCAATGTACTGAGCCAAACGCTCGCGCATGACAGGAGTTTTGAGAAAATAATTTATAAGTTATTGACCAAAATGACTAAACTAGTAGTGGATAGATTTTCTGATAGATATAGATATACATACATACATAGAAACATGCATAGAAAAATAATTTCACGGGTTCTCTACCACCATCAATAATCCCCCCCCCCCCCCCCCCCAAAAAAAAAATCCTATTGAAGCTACAGACCAAGCAATATCTTATGTGTGGGGTGTTATTTTTTTTTTAAATTAATCAGTTCTGTACTATGAGAAAATACTTGTAGCATTTTTTTTTTTAAACAATGCCATTTTTAATGTATCATAATGTAACAAGCATTTTTTTCTATAACAGCCATTTACAAAGCCACATCCCCTTCCTCTTCTGAAACAGGCTCTGGCACGCCCCTTTTTGAGCCCTGCCCTCTCTCTAGCAGTGCACCAATTGTATCTAGTGACTGCCTGGTCATATGATCTTCAGTCCTATTCTGCTGCACTGACAGCCATTTAGTGAACCCCCCAGCCGAATCTTCACTGACCGATCTCCAGGAGAACAGATCGATCGGCATCTTCGCTAATTACTTATTGTGTGGATTGTATTGATGCACATATTAAAGGGGAACCCCCCCCACCCCCACCCTCCCCGAAACAATTTTTATTTGATTTTAAATTATATTGAGGGTTGGGAATGGGTACAGAAAGAAAAAAGGGTGGATACGGGACAATAGAACACCCAACACACTTAAATCAACAATACAATAAAATTAATAGTAATAATAAGAATAATAACAATAGTAATAAAAAGTATGGGGCAAGAGACAATAGCAGTCACCATCATTTCTCTGGACTGCGGTGAGATAGATATAGATATATACAGTATATATATACACTAGCTGAGAGACCCGGCGTTGCCCGTGAGTTAAATTTCCCGCTAGGAAAGGGGGGGGAGGAGAGGGGGGGAAAAGGGGGGGGAGGAGAGGGGGGGGGAAAGGGGGGGGGACAGTGGACAGGAGGGGGGAACAGTGGAGGGGGGGGGAACAGTGGAGGGGGGGGGACAGTGGACAGGAGGGTGGGGGGACAGTGGACAGGAGGGGACGGGAGACAGTGGACAGGAGGGGACGGGAGACAGTGGACAGGAGGGGACGGGAGACAGTGGACAGGAGGGGACGGGAGACAGTGGACAGGAGGGGACGGGAGACAGTGGACAGGAGGGGACGGGGCAGTGGACAGGAGGGGACGGGGACAGTGGACAGGAGGGGACGGGGACAGGGGACAGTGGACAGGAGGGGACGGGGACAGGAGGGGACGGGGACAGTGGACAGGAGGGGACGGGACAGTGGACAGGAGGGGACGGGACAGTGGACAGGAGGGGACGGGACAGTGGAGAGGAGGGGACAGTGGACAGGAGGGGGACGGGACAGTGGACAGGTGGGGGAGGGGACAGTGGACAGGAGGGGGACGGGACAGTGGACAGGAGTGGGACGGGACAGTGGACAGGAGGGGGATGGGACAGTGGACAGGAGGGGGACGGGACAGTGGACAGGAGGGGGGGGGACAGTGGACAGGAGGGGGGGGACAGGCGACAGTGGACAGGAGGGGGACAGGCGACAGTGGACAGGAGGGGGACGGGACAGTGGACAGGAGTGGATAGTTGACTGGAGGGGACGGGACGAAAGTGGACAGGAGGGGACGACACTGGACAGGAGGGGAGGGAACGACAGTGGACAGGAGGGGACGGGATGACAGTGGACAGGAGGGGACGGGACGACAGTGGACAGGAGGGGACGGGACGACAGTGGACAGGAGGGGACGGGACGACAGTGGACAGGACGACAGTGGACAGGAGGGGGCGGGACGACAGTGGACAGGAGGGGGCGGGACGACAGTGGACAGGAGGGGACGGGACGACAGTGGACAGGAGGGGACGGGACGACAGTGGACAGGAGGGGACGGGACGACAGTGGACAGGAGGGGGACGGGACAGTGGACAGGAGGGGGGGTGACAGTGGACAGGAGGGGGGGTGACAGTGGACAGGAGGGGGGGTGACAGTGGACAGGAGGGGGGGTGACAGTGGACAGGAGGGGGGGTGACAGTGGACAGGAGGGGGGGTGACAGTGGACAGGAGGGGGGGGTGACAGTGGACAGGAGGGGGGGTGACAGTGGACAGGAGGGGGGGTGACAGTGGACAGGAGGGGGGTGACAGTGGACAGGAGGGGGGTGACAGTGGACAGGAGGGGGGGTGACAGTGGACAGGAGGGGGGGTGACAGTGGACAGGAGGGGGGGGTGACAGTGGAAAGGAGGGGGGGTGACAGTGGAAAGGAGGGGGGGTGACAGTGGACAGGAGGGGGGGTGACAGTGGACAGGAGGGGGGGGGGTGACAGTGGACAGGAGGGGGAGTGGACAGGAGGGGGAGGGGACAGTGGACAGGAGGGGGGGTGAAAGTGGACAGGAGGGGGGGTGACAGTGGACAGGAGGGGGGGTGACAGTGGACAGGGGGGGGGGGACAGTGGACAGGAGGGGGGGACAGTGGACAGGAGGGGGGGCAGTGGACAGGAGGGGGGGTGGGTTGCTTAAAATTTCCGGGTCCCTCCTCTCCACTCCCCCTGTATGTTTCTCGGCTACCCCCTCTCTCTACGCTCCTGACCCCCCCCCCCCCCGTAGCTCCGGTCCCCACCCTACAGTGCCTGACACACACACAGTGTCACACACACAGTGTCACACACACACACAGTGTCACACACACACACACACACAGTGTCCCACACACACAGTATCACACACACACACACACACACACACAGTGTCACACACACACAGTGTCCCACACACACACACACACTGTCCCACACACACACAGTGTCACACACACACAGTGTCACACAGTGTCCCACACACAGTATCACACACACACTGTCCCACACACACAGTGTCACACACACACAGTGTCACACAGTGTCACACAGTGTCCCACACACACAGTGTCACACACAGTGTCACACACACACACACACTGTCACACACACACAGTGTCACAGTGTCACACACACACAGTGACACACACACACACAGTGACACACACACACACACACACACACGTCACACGTCGTTCTGGCCGCCGCCATCTTAGTTACTCCGCGAGAGAGGAAGGGGGTCCTTCCGGGCGCCGCCATCTTAGGTGCCGCGTGTCAGCTGCCTGTCCCCCTGCCAGGGGGGGGGGGAGGTGAGTGGAGCATCGGGGGGAGGGGAGGTGAGTGGAGGATCGGGGGGAGGCGAGTGGAGCATCGGGGGGGGGGAGGTGAGTGGAGCATCGGGGGGGGGGGGTGAGTGGAGCATCGGGGGGGAGGTGAGTGGAGCATCGGGGGGGGGAGGTGAGTGGAGCATCGGGGGGGGGGAGGTGAGTGGAGCATCGGGGGGGGGGGGTGAGTGGAGCATCGGGGGGGGGGGGGGGAGTGGAGCATCGGGGGGGAGGTGAGTGGAGCATCGGGGGGGAGGTGAGTGGTGCATCGGGGGGGGGGGTGAGTGGAGCATCGGGGGGGGGAGGTGTGTGGAGCATCGGGGGGGGGGGAGGTGAGTGGAGCATCGGGGGGGAGGTGAGTGGAGCATGGGGGGGGAGGTGAGTGGAGCATCGTGGAGGGGGGGGTGAGTGGAGCATCAGGAGGGGTGTGTGTGTGTGTGTGTGTTGGCCCGTCACTCCGCCTCAGGCCAATGAGAGGTGTGCGGGGGCGGGCGGCCCAAGGTCCAATGAGATTGCCGCTAGGGACACAGGGAGGGACACAGGTAGACACATACAAACACGGACACATAGGACACTTTCAGAAATATATAGTAGATATAGATAGATATATATATATATCTCTCTCAACTACCGGAAGTGATCTATAGATATATAGAGATAGATAGATATATATATCTATCTATCTCTATATCTATCTATCACTTCCTTTAGTTGATGCTTTTAGGGAGCATGTAACAATGTATTAATAGTAAATTCCGCTGTACAGGCATACCCCGCATTAACGTACGCAGTGGGACCGGAGCATGTATGTAAAGCGAAAATGTACTTAAAGTGAAGCACTACCTTTTTTCCCACTTATTGATGCATGTACTGTACTGCAATCGTCATATACGTGCATAACTGATGTAAATAACCATTTGTAACAGGCTCTTTAATCTCCCTGCTTGCGCACAGCTTCTGTACATGTAGGGAGCCGGTATTGCTGTTCAGGACGTGATGACAGGCGCATGCGCGAGCTGCCATTTGCCTATTGGGCGATATGTCCTTACTCGCGAGTGTACTTAAAGTGAGTGTCCTTAAACCGAGGTATGCCTGTATTCCAGTATGTACAAGAATAATAAATAAAACTAGTTCTAAAATGCTCAAGCAGGTCCCAATTACAGAGAAATACTAGGATAACATTTTTTTGTGGGGCCTTATACGCCCAAATTATTGCACTTTTTTGAAGTTACAGCAACACACCCACAATATTTTACAGCTAATACCTTAACGGATCCCTAAAGCAAAACCTAAACATCTTGGTCAGTATTTGAAAAACGAACAGACAGGCCTTAAGAGCATTCCATCTTATTTTTTCTAAATATATATTGTTTTAATGGTTATGAAGCAGGGTGTCTCCAGAGCTCAACCGTGTTAATTTCAGCTCCGGGACCCACTGCTTCCCGAGACTTACCTCCACATAGGGGATATCGGTACTTACTATCTCTTAAATCTCCCCCAGGGCACGCGCCAATAGGAAGCTGCGGCGGATGACATGGCGGCGTTGTACCGTTACACGTGCCATGGGAGATTTCAAACTCCATTTTGTTTCCCCAGCTGGGGATGCTACTGGCAAGAACCTTCAGAGGCAAGTATATTGGGGACGCATATGGTTCCTGGGAGCTGGAATTAACGCGGTTCTGCTCAGAAGAACCCCTACTTCTTACCAATAAAAAAAAACTAGTTGGCGGAACAATACCACAATTAAAAACAAAAAAATGCCAGGTATTAGTAAAGTTTTACTTTACTGCAAATAAAAAAAAAATGATATTTTCGGATCACTGCAGAGACTTTACCAAGACCTTGAAAAAGTCTCCGTGTAGAGCCAAAACTTAGATTTATTTTTTGTGTAATAAACTTGATTCATTTTTTCCAACCCCCAGGGTGTCTGGTTTCACTTGTCTCTCTCTCCTAATTTTTGCAGCTAATGCACACAGGCAAGTCGCCATTTTTAGTGGAGTGTCACAATAACTTTTGACACACACACACGTCATACTTCAAATGAAAACTGTTAATGAACATTTTAATTACAAAAGAGCCATCAGTCGTTTAAAAAAAGAAAAAAAGGTTTTTAAATTCATTAGGAAGAGCACTTTTAATTCCAGTGTATTTCCTGGTACGCTTCCTATTTCCTGCATTCCAGCTTCCCCCTGGCAATGTGACATGCAGCATCACCCGCACGGCATTTCTGTTATGTAGTCCCAAATTGCAATGTATTTATGATCGCTTGGCAGTGGTTGCCACAACTTGGCCAGTTTAAACAGTGAAAATGTTCATATAGGTTTAAAAATTTAAATACTTTCAAAATATTCTTACAGGAGTTACATTTTCTTCCTTGATCTACACCTGCAGGAGTCATACCTGTTTTAAAAGAAAACAGCGTATTCCACAATTTTATCCTTGTACTTCTAATTCTATCCAGCTGCCAACACAACACTTTCCTGTAAATTTAGATTATCCAAATGCTCCCAAACAAACCGGTCCCATGGATGGAAGAAATCCTCCGTCGTCCCAAAGGGGGAAAAGACTTCTCTAGCGAGATGTGCATTTCATTATGCTCCTAAACAAAGTAATTATGTTGACACCCTGCCTGTCAACTGCAGTGGGCCATTACAGAGGGTGGCTGCTTTAATTATTGCTTTCAACAGCAGTGTCAATATCCACCGTGTATCTTGTAAATTGATCAATAAGACAGTGCAGCTGAGAACTCAACTACAATCTGGAACAGCTGCTATCATACACAGTGAGGCCCAGCTACCCTCCTCACACTCTGCTACAGTGCGTACTTGAGATATTAAAACCTAGAAAATAAGTACATGCAAGCACGGGGGTTGTTACAGAAGAAAAACCTTACAAAATTAGGCATAAAAACTAGCTTTACGGAACCATTTGAGGGGGGGGGGGGGCTTGAGTGAGATAACAGAATAGCTATAACCCAACTACTGAAATTCATATTGAAAAGAAAAACATTACAATCTTTTAAGCTTAAAAAAAACAACTGAGCATCGCACAGCCTGAGTGAAGTGCGTTTTGTGAGTTTCAAGTGTCCACTACCCCAATGGTTTTTAGCCTTTACAAACATATTTTGCCTCTGTGGAACCACTTTAAATGTTACTTTGTGGAACCTCAGCCCTCTTATCCTTTCTCTGTAAAAGTAATACTGCGATGTCAAGGCTTATATAGTCTATAATTAAGAGCTTTCTAAGCGGCTTTTAATATATAACATTACCATACAACATTTCAGAATCTTTTCCCATATTAAATAAAAAAATTGAAATTAATCGGCTCCGGAAGAGGAAAATATCTACTATTAACAAAAAGAAATCACTGGATACCTCAAATTAAACCCAGGGCTTCAGATTCAAAATCATTTGTCTATCCAACTGATGTAATCAGCAAAGATCTTCCTCACATAATGAAAAAGTCGCATGTGCCAGAAATCCTGTATGTTTGACTTCGCAAAACCAAACCAACTTCTCAGGAGGAAGAGCTAAGCAATAGTATTAATTTAGTCAACTGAATTTTATAAATACGAACATTTTCTTTGTTTACGTCATGCATTAAAAAAAAAAACACACACACACACACACACACACACACACACACACACACACACACACACACACACACACACACACACACACACACACACACACACACACACACACACACACACACACACACACACACACACACACACACACACACACACACACCACCATCTGTCTGCCAGGAAGACAAGAAACCCCCCCTTTGTGTTTCCTGTCTCAGGTGCAAGCCCTATCAAAACATTCATGCGTTTCATTATTTGCCATTTACTCCAACTGTGAAATACTTAAGAAAATTCTTGCCCTCGGAAGACAATAGACAGTGATAAAAAGATCCAACACAATAACTCAACTTGCCAAGTAATAACTGTAGAGGTTTACTCCCGAAAGATGTTAAACTTTCGGTCTGATAATAAAACGCAGCTCTCCCTATTTCTGAAAACAAAAAGCTGTCATTGAAATACATGTCACAGCATGTAAGTTATTTAACATTTTTTTTGTTACACTTGGATTGGCGGCTTCAAAATTATCGAAATACACAGCAATACATCTTAATATATAAAATCGAATGGTTGGTACTAGCTGCGGTGAATCTGATTGGTCCTCAGCCTCTGGCCAATCAGATTGTGGGTCTGACGTCAGCCAAATGCCACTGTCTTCTCCCTCGGCAACACACACACACACACACACACACACACACACCTCCCTGGCGATCCAAGTCACCTCCCTCACTCCCCGGCGATCCAAGTCACCTCCCTCACTCCCCGGCGCTCCAACTCACCTCCTCTCCTCCCTCCCCGGCGGCGCTCCACTCAACTCACCCACCCAGTCACTAACTCACCCACCCACCCATTAAGTCACTAACTCACTCACCCACCCACCCAGTCACTAACTCATTCACCCACCCAGTCACTAACTCACTCACCCACCCAGTCACTAACTCACCCACCCAGTCACTAACTCACTCACCCACCCACCCACCCAGTCACTAACTCATTCACCCACCCAGTCACTAACTCACTCACCCACCCAGTCACTAACTCACTCACCCAGTCACTAACCCACTCACTCACTCACTCACCCAGTCACTCACTCACCCACCCACTCACTAACTCACCCACCCACTCACTAACTCACCCAGTCACTAGCTGAGAGACCCCGCTCACTAACTCAGTTACCCACCCTCACTAACTCACCCGCCCACTCACTCACTCACCCACCCAGTCACTAACTCACCCACCCACAGAGAGAGGGCAATGGGGAGCAGAGATGGGGGTGAGTGGACAGAGAGGGGGAGCGGGACCATTCAATCCCGGTCAACGCCGGGTATATCAGCTAGTGTAAAAGTAAATATAGGTGTCAATATTTATATTATACTGTACACACAAACACAGATGTAACAGGCATTATTGCACCCGGAAACATGTGCATTAATTAAGGAGAGAAAACACACACAAAAAATATCACGTGTGTTAGTAAGATACTAATGGTAACATGTGATTTATCAATGGCGATGCCATAACAATGAGTTAAATGCCGTGCTAGTATTAACACATACATTCTGCTACATGTGTGTTTGTGTGTGTGTGTGTGTGTGTGTGTGTGTGTATCCTTTGGCAGGGAAAACTATTTAAGAGATTAGAAAATGATGTACTGACAATATGCCCATTACCAGCCAAGTGTGTAGTTGCAAACATTAAGATGCGAGTTTTAATAATGGCCTTGATGTTAATCAAGCTCACAGAATAGCTGGTGAGAACAGTTCCGTCTGTAGTGTGAAATGTTAGTTTAAACTCTCATATACAACAGGAGGTAGGGGGCTGGACTCTTACAATCATTGACATTTGTTAATTTATGAATCATGAACTGTAGTCAAACTGCAGCTGCTGTTTCTAACATGACAATCTGATTGATAAGATTGCTTTCAAATGTATTCTGTAGCCTCTCCCACTCCACAGTGAGCCATCCGCATGTCAAGACCCCTAGAGAAAATGCCAGTGACATTTACATATGCGCCTGTTAAACAATTAAACAAAGCACTTAAATATAGGCAATCGGATTTGCTATATCATTTGCGACAAATGGAAAAATTATAGAACACTTCACTTCTAAAGGAGACTGCAAAGATGCAATAGATTTAGGTAACTTAGCATCTTGGGGGAAAGAGTGAATTTTGCCTACTGCAAGGAATATGGAGCCGTGAATTATGAATCCAAGTAGCTCACAGAAAGCTTGAAAAGAAATCTGCCATCATCAGCCTGTAACAGGAATCATCAGTCCTTTTGGCCTACATTCTAAAGTTAGTGATGATGAACAGTAGAGTTATTAGTGCTTAGAGTGGAGTGCGAGACAGATTGGGTTCCTGAGAGCTCCGATAAGTTTGTGGGTTCTCTGTTCTCCAATTAAGAGATGTTCCAACTGTTTTTTAGGTTCAACAAAACCAGCAGGTTTCTGGGAAAAGTGGCAGTGCATTTTCCGTTAATAGTTAAAGTTTAGACGAATAAAAGCTTTAATATTTCATAAAGATTATGTATTCATATAGCATTAAACATGTGTACAGAACCTTAAAGGAATGATTGCTAGAAATACTCTATGCCCATGGATAAGTGCATCAAATCAAAATTAACATTATTAGGCAGAGTACGTTCCCTGAGGACATTGCAACTTAACTAAATTATATCACATCAAGGTAAAATATTACATTTACTGTATGCTAAATGAATCTGCAAAGCATTTTCGCAATGTAATTATTGGATGATGGCAATATTCAAGGAAATGTTCATAAAATAACTTAGATTGTAACCTGCGGGACAGGGATTCATTTTCCAATTGCGAGCTTGTATGATTGGAAAAGAAGAAGGAATTGCTAAAAATGCACCAATTTTGTAAAGCTGTGTGTACACTTAATACATGCGCACAAATATACATATTAATAATCCATTACGAGCGCTAAATCAGATATCTGATACATATTACAACAAAATGAGCATTCGTTCCTGTATGCAGTAAAAGTAACACAACTGTCTTGTATGCAGTAAAACAGCCATATCTACTTATAAATTATATTATTTAAAAAAAAAAAACTTACCTCTGCAAAACTTTTAAAATAATATTCCCCCTGGATTTATAATGATATGCTAGCTGGCAAAAATGCTGCCAGAGGACAAGAGGCAGCCCCGACCCTTACTAAAGCGTTCATAACCCACACACAGATCAGAGAAGCAGAAACAACAGTAAAAGAGAGCGCCCCTCCCTTAACAATAGCTCGCCCACATTGCAAAAACCCTTCTCAAGCAGATATTTCACCAGGCCACCTCCGACACACACACACACACACACACACACACACTTCCTATCTTTGTCATATTTCAGTGCATCGTGAAAAAAATACAAAGAAAATCTGCGCTTCCAATTGTGATTAAATATGTGATAATTATTCAATATAAATGTGATAAGACAGTGTATATATATACACACCATTCAACCGTGATATGAAGGTTAATAAATTAAGAACAATATATTGATCATAAGAACAAACAAAAACCTTAAGATATTTTTATGAGAGTCTGCTACTATTTCAATCTAGATGGCTCAGCATCAGGTAGAACTAGTATAGAAAAAAAGAACAAATAGCACCCAACTCGCATATTGTAATAAGTTCCATTGTATTAGGAAGATGTGAAAAAATGGTGAGCATCGCACGTACATCAATTTTGATCAATAAAAGCAATACATGTATAGGCACATGTTACCACAACGGTGCTCTGCTGGTCCCCCTCATCTGACAGGCATCAAGATGGTCCACTACCAGGAGATGGATATCCTCAGCGGTCCTCACGATAACCGGGTACTGCTGTGTCCTGCTGAATCTTGGTGTCCACAGCAATAAGGTTCCGATGGTTCTGCTTTGGGACCGGCGCTAGGGGTTTTTAGTTATAGCTAGGGGTTGAAAGGCTCCTGCACAGGTCCGGTTTGTATACCGGAACAGGTCCCAGCTGCGTCTCCATTCGGCTGCCACTGACGTCACTAGACCTTCATCACAGATATCCGACTGTCAGGTTGTAAATCGGAGGCAATGCGCACTGACACAGGGATCAGAATAAGTGCAAATAGAGTCACTTGGCCAATAATGGCATACTAAAGTCCAAAAGATATCCTACGCGTTTCGTAGTATTATACTACTACTTCCCTGAAGTAGTCTAGTGACGTCAGTGGCAGTCGCATGGAGACGCAGCTGGGATCTGTTCCGGTATACAAACCGGACCTGTGCAGGAGCCTTTCAACCCCTAGCTATTATTAAAACCCTCAGCGCCGGTCCCAAAGCGGAACCATCGGAACCTTATTACTGTGGACACCAAGATTCAGCAGGACACAGCAGTACCCGGTTATCGTGAGGACCGCTGAGGATACATGTGCCTATACATGTATTGCTTATATTGATCAAAATTGATGTACATGCGATACTCACCATTTTTTCACATCTTCCTAATATAATTGAACTTATTACACTATGAGACGTATGCGCTATTTGAGTGCATCGCCTTATTTGCTAAAAAGACCATTTGGCCTCTGTGTGAAGAAAAAAAAAATGAAAGGGTGTGCATTTTAAGTGAAACATCTCCTTTTAGATTACTGCGGGAACGCTATATCAGTTATTCAGAGTGTGTGTGTCTCTCTCCCCGGCTCTGTGCATGCGCTGGCTGCTTCTACGCATGCACACGGCGACGGGTGCTTATGCGCATGCGGCGATGGCCACATCCGCGGCCAATACAATCCAATGACATCAGGGATGTGCACAGACTGCATTAAAATGATTGTAATAGGATTACATACAGGATTTAGCTCAGAATTTAGGGTAACGGCTGCACAGTGCAACCATGTCCCAACAGCGGGCACACAAAAGTAATGCAGGTCATTCCCCCCCCCCCCCCCCCCCCATTGATGCACCAGCTGAACATCTTTGAGCATCACCCATCCCTTAATAATACACAGTGTACCTTTAAAAGTTGAAATCTCACACACAACCAAATTGACCTGCAACATGTGTTTGTACTTTAAAACTACATGACTGTCTGGATTAATTTCTTTATTTTTTTTTTTAAAGCATACATTTTTTCAATGCTGTATATGGTTAGAAAATGTATACAGTACACCCTCTTTGCGTGTCAATAAATCACCTGTAACAAAATGACACAGGAGAGTGGCTCTAAAGCTCAGGTTACAACATTTACAGACATTTACAGGACAAAGGTGATTAAAAAAAAAAAAACCTTATACGATACCTTTAAAAAATATAATCAAAAATAAAAAGCTAGTCTACTTTTAAAAACTAGTGTGTGTCAGTCTTCGGTTTATTGTGATCCTAAGGGAGACTGCACCTTTAAGAATGGATCGAATTATCAGTATTATGGTTTCAGAGGGTGCGTGAAGCAACTACTGCATAATATCTCAATGAATATTGTATCCACAGCAAACTATTCTCTGGCTGATGGATATCCAGTAGCGTAGTGGTTGTGACGGTACAGGGTCCAGGGCCCAGTCTAATAAAGGTTAAGCCCCGTTCCTTGCCCCTACCCATCCATCCTTCCCTGGGGCTCAACTGGTCACCAGACATCAGAGTTACCCTGTTTTTAAGATAGTCTGTAGCCCACTTTACATACCCTGTAAACCTATTCCTTTATTCCTGGTGTTATAAACTGTACTCAAGTATAAAAATGTGATTGTACAAACTATAAAACACAGCCACGGTCTCTGGACATGCAGGGCCGAGAACCCCTGTGTGCAGCCCACATATCCAGGGAACTGGCTAAGGTTGGGAGTGGAGGCGGAAGAGAGGTGCAAGGAACAAAGAGAGAGTGGCCTGGGGTGGAGATCGGGCCAAGGAGCCACCCGCCCAAAAAGCATTTGGCCACCCCAGCGCCGAACCCAGCAGGGGAAATCCTGCCAGCCGGGGAAGTCGTTGCTGAGCTCCCGCTGGTGGGCGCTGCTCCCATTGGCCTATATTGGCTTCTCATATTTCCCTCCCTGTCCTTTAATTTGCCTCCGCCCAACCTCCAGCCCTCATTGACCAATGCAGACAAGACCTCGCATTCCGATTGGTTCTCATGCAGTATCCACGCTGTGATTGGTTGCGGCCCAGTCTACCATGATTTCCTATGGCAGTGAGAAATCTATGGGCTCTATGTAAGGGGAAACTTGATCAGAGTTTCAAGTCTCAGCCGGATCCGCGCGTGGAGGGGGACTAAGCAGTGTGCTGGAGACACCTTAACACGAGCCTGGAAGCCTATCCGAGCGGGAGATTTAAAAGTCCAAAAAACAGTGTTTTCTTATTGCAAAAATAAAACCTATAAATACAAGCAACAAAAACTAATTAAATATAAAATGTGTCCGTTATAAGACAACTGTAGTTCTAGAATCACCATTCTGCAGAATTTCTATAGAGCTTACAAGCTATACTGCATTAATTCTGGAAAAGATGTTAGCCGAAAAATGATTTGTAAATGCGTTCTTAATATATTTTGGTATCACAGCCTGGCCAGGTGTTTTTTTGCAACCGACAAAACTGTTTTTCTGTTTGTTGTGAAATGTACGTATGCAGTTACCTCTATTTTGTGCCTGCATTACAAATAGGGGCACAAATAAAATATCTCCAAAACAGTCTTATGATGGCCTTAAAATACTTAGAAGACCTTGGCTAAACAGAAATATACTCCTAATCAATCAGAAAATTACTACACACAGCTCAGTTTGGTTTTGTTCAAACACAGAAACAGTACCATCTCAGACTAAAAATATTGGAAACGTCCTTCGATCCATTTTAAGTTTCACAAATATCTACACAAACTTTTGGTTACTGGAGTGTCAATATTAAATCCACATTAATCATTCTGACCGAGCCACCTGTGCTGAAGCAGGGATATCCTGACATGTTGGTGGCCCTTGAGGACTGGAGTTTGCCACCTCTGAACTTTTACATGCTGGAACACATTTTACAATTGTAGAGTAGACACACCGAGTGTGTGTGTGTGTATGTGTGTGTGTGTGTGTATATGTATATGTTTGTGTGCATGTATTTTTTTTTAAGAAATCTTAATAAACCCATCTCTTAGATTGAACAGTAAGGGCTGTTCTATAGAGGGTGCGCTTGCTGCGTGGCAGTTAGAGTTAGCTGTGGTTAGTCAGCCTTCCTAGAATGGTGCCGCGCGCGCACCGCAGTGAGCGTGGAGCCGGCCGACAGGGGAGAAGATGGGGAAAAGAAAGATTTCACACCGCTACCGCCGCTGAAATGTATGTGTTTATGTGTGTGTGTGTGTGTGTGTGTGTGTGTGTATGTGTGTACAATGTTAATAAATATTTTATTCTTCCAACGTGTCTTTTTTAATAATAAATAATAAATCACACACACACACAACCTGTCGCTCCCGGCAGCAAAGACCACCATAACCACAAAAAGTGTGTGTCACGCGCGCGCACACGGCCACACACTATATTAAAGCCTTAGAAAACTGAAAAGAAACTCACAGAACAACTATTTCACTTTATCACAAGTCACCTTGAGCATGGTTGCTGATACTGCAAGCAAAGTCTGCCACAGTGAATGAAACAAACCATTTGTCCGCTTATCAGCAACTACTTCATGTTAAGAAGCAGTAAATGGCCGCAGCACATGCAGTGCAGCTGAAAACCTCATCAACAGGAGATTACATCATTAAAGTAACCAGGACAGCTGGCACTGGTGATAATGTTTCAAGCCGATTCAAGATAAAGCAGATTGTAAAACAACATGTAAACAAATGACAGCTTTTAACCTACAGTAGACACTTCCCTATTTGCAAAAATCCCGAGGAAAAAAAAAAAGTCAGTTTGACTTTAAGCTTTAAAATCAGTCATATTGAACAAAAGACATATTTAAAAAAAGAAGTAGGTTGGGTGCTTCTTTCCAAGGTGATTTAAAAGTGCAGCCCCACTTAGGAATTATGCTCCGTAAATGTCTTAAAAATGTTCATTTTAGTGGTGTTAATCCATGGGACTCCTTACAGCCCACTCCAGTTAATGGGCTATAAAAAGGTGTCTTCTACCTATAGCACCGCTTAGTAAACATGGCGATATATACACGCGAGCGAGCGTATATAGATAGAGAGTTTGTAAGATGAAACAAGGGAGGGTGTTGATTTGTTATAGCCATTACTTTTTGTGAGAGGTCACAGAGTTGAAAGGGACTTTACAATCACAAAATATGCAGATGGTGGATGCATAAGAGTTGTTGATCAATTCAGTGTTTTTAATATAGCCTCTTTGGCACCGACTTGGTTAAACTACCCATTAACACTAGACATTAAAAGATTCTGCTGCAAATACCGTTTGTTTTCTGAGGGGTGGCTTTTAATACCGGTCACTGTTAAAACACCAGCGCATAATACATTACTATGTCTGATTGGCAGGGGCTGTGAAAAAGCTTCCAAAAATTACACAACTGAAAAACCACAAAGCAAGACAAACGGCAAAACCGTCATTCCCACAATGCATGTCTCTTTGGTCTCACAGCTCCAATTTAATTATTTTATCCAGAAAGGAGTTAGATAACAGAGATAAATAAAGTAGCAATGTATGAAATGTGTGTTATATTAAAATGTGTTCCATTAACATGGTTGCTGTCAACAGGGCTAACCATACCTTGCATGTCCTGTCGGCAGTAGAGGAGTTAAAAATGACAGGGTAATTAAATTAACCTATCACCTACTTTAGTACACCATATCTCTCCCTGAACATCGAAGACATTTATTCCGTAGGTGTAAATACTTGACTGTATTCTGAATACTGTAACTGTAGGAATACGTGAGCTGCATTTGTTTGCCCCCCAAAGAGTTACAAGGATAGCACATTCGCCCAAACACTGCACAAAGAGCACAAAGAATCTACATGTACATACTGAATGATTGCATCCTCACAATGGACTGAAAGTGTCAGCATGAACTGACTTGAGATCCACAAATAACATACCCTGAAGCAAGAGAAGCTCAAGCACATGGCTCAATGGAGAACATTGTTTGCAAAAATGTTGCTTTGGCACACGAGTTCTCGTTTAACACTATTCCTTCAAAGGGCAATGGGTTTTGTTTAAGATTATTCTGACCATGCTTTTTTATGAGCTCCAAACAAAGTGCCTATTAAGGTCCAAAGAGAGAGAGACAGCAGATACAACACAAATATATCAGCGATATAGAACAATAAAATCCTAGGTATAACCTGTCCAGCGATGCCCAAAGGAAGAAAGCACACAGATCCAAAAGGCACGAATTCATTATCAAGTTCAGTCCTCAAGGGCTACTAATAGGTCAGGTTTAAAGGATTTCTTTAATTAAATTCTTAAGCAATTAACCCTAGCCTTAGTTATCACTAAGACAACACTATTCGTGGGTATGTCTTGCCCTAATACTTAGCCTGTTGGTAACCCTAAAGGACTGCAGTGGGGCACCCCTGGCTTCATCTTACAAATTGCTTTGAGGGTGGGCAATAGCACTGGCTACCTCACTGGCGATGTCCATGTACATACTGTACTGCACACAGTGCAAGAGATCGCAGGCCCGCCTCGAAGCAAAGTGGTTAAACTACCTTGAAAAGCAACTCAGAATGCAGAAACTTAGCTAATTTAGTTATCCCATTAACCACCACAGCAACACAAACAAACTAATCTATAGTATAAAGCTCTTTGCAATGAGAAAAAAGTTGTGCACCTTTTCCTCCAGATAGAGATTCAATCATATACTTTATAGCTACATATAACGCAATGTAAATAGCATTTTTATTTGATAAATTGAATAGCTTTACAGATTTAGGACAGGGAAAAGAAACAACAACAAAAAACCCCAACAACAACAACAACAACCGCACACAGCACTGCAAAACAACAAAATACACACTACATACTGATTTCAGTAGGCACTCATTACCAACTGATGAGCAAGGACCCAAAACTTGCAGGGAAATTTGACTATTTACAAAGCAGTCTGCCCCATAAAAAAAAATATTAATTCATCTATAGTTTTCTGAGACGACGAGTGATAGAGAATTTCACACAGAAATGTGTCATCAGAATGGAAAAGGAAAAAAAACACAAACAAAAAAATTCAGAAGTATCTAAATCCCTTGTAAAGCTACCCCGTCCTAATGCTCAGAGAAAAATGCAGCCATGGAAATATTAATATATTATAAATAAAACAATATTTAAAAAAAATAAGGTATTACTGTCTACTGTTCCTGAAAGGAGCTTTAAACAATTGCATGGGGAAAGAGACATATTCTCGCCCAACAAAATCACAAAGAACTCGCATGAACCTTCAACTACGTAGCATCAAAACAACAGATACCTTCTGTGCCAGCATATCCCCATGTGCAAACTCCTTGGTAAATTAATATGTTATCATACCACAGCCCCGCCTCCTCTCCATCTATTCAGTTTTTGAATCTTGATCCCACAATAAAGCTGTGGATTATCTCGATTCATGAGCCATCGTGGATAACCAGAAAAACCTTTCAGCTCTCCACCCCAAAGCCTCACTTGCATGCTGGGGTCTAGTTTATTTTTATCCTCTCGCCCTTACATCTTTTTTTAGCTGCTTGTGCCTGGTCTCTTTTCTTCCTTTCTCTAGAAATGTTGCATTTTGGGGGACGACGACGTTATTGTCATTTTATTTTGCATACATACAGCTTGGCTGGTGGTGTGTGAAAGAAAGCAGTCCTAATGCGAGACACACGCATTATTTCATGGAAGAGTAAGGGGCGTATCAGGGGGGGGGGGGGGAGAGAGGGGGCTGGCTTTGTTTACATTATATATAGGGGGTTTCTTTATTTGGAAGAGTCAAGGCTCAGCTGCAACCTGCAGTCCCCAGAGAGGTGAAAGGGTCGGGAGGAGGAGGTGGGGACGGGGGACCAGGAAAATAAAAAAACACAGCATGAGCACACACTGGGGACTGGAGACGTGAGGCAAGAGCAACAAAACAAAGCAATGACGTGTAGTGGATCTGAGCGCTAGATAAAGAATGTGTTAAATAAAGAAATACTGTATTGAACAACGATGGTCCCTACTTATGAATCAAGCTCCTAATACACAATGCAGGGATGTCCCAGTGCTGTGAAATATTAATTTGCAAAAAGGTGGCGGAGAACAAAATTTAAATAGATTTTTTTTTTTTTTTAAGGCAATCCTACCACTGGATTTTTAATGGACACTTCAGCCACTGAAGCAGAAATATTTCCAGTCGAAGGGGAAAAATGAATAAGTGGGAAATGTTCATATAACAGAAAAACCACATACAGCTCCACTATCGGTGTCCGTTTTTAAAACAGAGGTACAGGGACAAGGCACAGGACAAAATGTGCGTTGTTATCCCTTGAAGTGCCCTGCTTACATTGCTGGAATTAACCTGTTAAAAGGGTCAGTCCCACCTCGGATGAAAGGGAACTAAGGACAAAAGCATATTTAATAGGTTAGATGGAGATAATAAAATACAAAACAAATAGGACAAAGGTATGTTTATGGATTGAACTTTCTTGTATGCTCCTCATAACCACATTCTCGCTATGTAGTTGATGCATTTAAAGACCACCACTCTGCGTCTTGCTTCTGCAGCTTTTCATGGCGGGCCAATTCGGTCTCAATACTTTGTCACGGTCAAGGGTCAGGATCAGCGGGAGCTCCCTAGATGTACCGGTAAATAGAAATGGTTTTTCACTATTAACTTCATCTGGAACTCCGACCAGTCTCAGGTTTTTCCTGATGGAGCGGTTCTCGAAATCGTCCAGCTTGCTTAGTCCCATTTGTTGTTTATATATATCAACTGTAAATATTACTGTATGTTCATTTGCATGTCTTAGACAGGTCTGCAACCCTGTCTTTCCCCATCATCGCCCAGCATACAGCGCTTCCACTGCAGCAAGGGATTCTGGGAAATGACATGCAAATGAGCACTCAGTGCCACCTTTTGTCTCAAGCTCGTATTACACAAGCAAATCCTCAAGCCAATGCATGCTGTTTTAAACACAGCTTTTAGACAGAGGCTGGGATGAGATGCACAGCCATTAAACCCACTCACAGACATGTGTCAACCTTGATGGGTATCATCAGTGTGAGGTTGGTTATACTGGTTAAGCTGGTTTGAGACTAGACTAGGTATTCACCACAATTATTAAGGTTATGGTGGGTAAAAAAAGTGACAAAAACCCTCCACAGTAAAGCATAAAGCAACTGTAAATATTACTGTATGTTCATTTGCATGTCTTAGACAGGTCTGCAACCCTGTCTTTCTCCATCATCATATATATAGATATAGATTCACACATCATTTGCTTTTGTAGTTCTGTGATATCATCAATACTTTCCTCTATGCGCTGCACATTTTGCACTACTGTTGTGCTGAACCCAGTTATATGTTCCTTTACATCATTAATTAAGGTCTTCAAAATTGCAGTTTGTGTGCTGTAAACACTGGTTTCATGCTTTCTTTTACAGCTCTTACTGGGATCCTCGTTTCCCAAGACTGGGGACCGCGCCCTCTCCGTACTCCGGTCGGGGCCCTCCGCCATTACAACTTCGCCAGTTCTTGCGTCAGCTCTCCCCCCTCTCTGCTGCTTTGGTGGCAGGTTGGCGCCTGGCGCGTTCAATCATTTTTCCATGGACGGGCGACTCTTACTCCGGATACGGCCGACCTCATGGTGGCGTCGTCGCTACGTGCGCGCGCACTTCCGGGACTCTTACCCGATTCCCTATGGTAGTTCCTCAAGGGCCCGCGGCGCTGCGTGCGGAGATGCTGCTACATTTTGCCGCCACAACTGAAATTTCGGGCTGCAGTCCAATGAGGGCGAACCAGCTCCGTGACGCAGCGATCGGGGGCCTGACGAACGCGACCGATCTCCGGCAGCTAGCGCACACATCGCTGTGGCTGCAGGAGCGCGCGTCTGCTCCGCCACCATGTGCTTGGCCTAAAAGTTTCTTTCTCCTGGCAGGTTGTATTTTCATTTTTATCTTGAGAGGATTGAAATTAAACACTGGATTTGCAGGGGAATCCAAGGAGATCTCTTGTAGCGTGTCCTACCTGAAGCCCCATACCGGAGGTACCAAAAGTACTTTTACATAATGGTGTCACAATGCTAAGCTTTATAGGGATCTCTCAATTATTATCTAATGTTTTTTTGCCAATGAGACTGCTCGTCCGTCCTCAAAGCCCCAGGTAAATTGGTCTTTCTGCTCTGTGCTTTGTTTGCAAAGTAATTACAAAGCGGTCATCAGTCAGACAGATAAACAGAAGCAGATGATATGCTGGAATTGAGCATTCCCAGAGAAAAGCAACAGCTTCATTTTATACCTGATACACACTTTAAGGGGGATGTCATCTTTGTATTGTATTGTATGTCTTTATTTATATAGCGCCATAAATGTACACAGCGCTTCACAGTAGTAATACATATCATATAAATAACAAATAATATAAATAACAGATCATGGGAATAAGTGCTTCAGACATACTGTAAAAGTAACATTAAGGAAGGAGTCCCTGCTCCGAGGAGCTTACAATCTTTCTAAAGAAGAAAGTACACAAAGTTACACATATACATACACAATATATATATATACACAAATGTAAATACAACTGTATGCTCATCTGCATGTCTTAGGCAGGTCTGCAACCCCGCCTTTCCCAAATATATATATATATAAAATTATATTTAAAAAAAATAAAATAAAAAAAAAACCCATTGTTGAGCCTCTACATAGGCAACTTCAGTCACTTCAAAGGTTCAGTCCTATGTATTTTGGATACCAAACCAGAGCAGAAACACTACTACATTCTTATGTAATACAAACAACATAATAATTTACAACAACAACATACGGACAATTTAAGAAACAGAAAGATATATTACACACACACACAGTGTTGCCATATTTGCTCATGATTGTAAGATCCCAACACAGCAAACAAAAATAAAACCTGGGGGGAAATGGTCTCACAATCTAATGGCTGATATTACAGCTCTGCAAATAAATGCCTCCCTGGCAAGGAAGCACTCACCGACAACTTTACAGAGATACAACGCAGATACACGTTTCCGTAATCTTTGGGACCTTTATCAATATACAACAGAAGAAAGTGAAAAACGACTGTATATATCCCCATGTGTATGCCTATAAAAGCGCGGGTAGCTGAATTCAGCCACGTACCTCTGGTCTGTTGCTAAGCAACAGAGACCATCAGCAGCAGTGGTACCATGAAAAAAAAAACAAAAAAAAAGGTTGAATGTAAAACACACAATTCAACATACGAATCATGCAACAGCAAAATCGACAACTAATATTAAAAAGGAAGAGAATAAGGGCATGAACAGATAAATAAAGCACAATCAAAAGAGGATAGCAGATCTGTACCGGGTAAATCTTTAATCAGAGACAGTGCAGATAAGTCTAAGATAAAAATAAACAAAGAGGACACAATTTCAAAATAGGGGCAGAAAGTAAAGGGTTAATAGTTGATCCAATTTAACCCCGGAATTAAGGTGCCCCCCGGAAATACATGAAGATAGCTCTAGGAAAGAGCTGCAGAGCTCCACTAAAAGAGAGGTCCCCAAGCATCACACAGTACAATGAGGCATCATTATGAAATTGGGCTTCAGTATAATCTTAGCCATTGGGAGTACTTAAAATATAGGGTGGCTGAGAGGTCTATTCCTTAAGGAGTCCCACGGTCAGTACATATCTGGCAGAAAACAGAGCTTCAACATCTACTGCACGAATGTCCAAGCACCGTAGTGGGGGCTGACTACCACAGGAGTCTGGGCCTCAGACCGCATCCAACTTCGTGCCGACACGGTCACTCCTATTTCACAACGATGTCGTAGATCAATCGCCGTCACAACGTCCCGCCATCAATAATTATGCATATTGTTCAGGGATCTGGGTATCCTCCAGCCTCCATATGTGAAATGTACACACATTTCAGTACCATAGTGGGAGACATCGCCTCGGGTGTCTGGGCATCATATTGGACCAACAATCGTGGACACATGGTTACTTCTTTTGGGAACATGAATTTTGCAGATATGAAACTCGGTCCCATAGTTGTATCGGATATGCAGAGCCTACAGTCAAGGCAGTTTCTCGTTGAAAGACAATCGGGCATTAGGGTTTCCATCGGGGTACACCAATTCAGTCTGCAATAAAACCGACCTACTTGGAGACTCGGTCAAACCACGGCGGGCCAATAGTGTTCAAAGAGTAGATTGATCATGCTTTAAGGCAGAACAGGAGGTTGGATTTACCAACTCTTGGGGGGGTGTATGTGCTTGGTCTATAAGCATGCACCTTAAGGTGGGTAGCTGATATCTGGACTTTAGGGAGTGTAGTGCCTTGGCTTAAATCACTTATGTTTAAGCACCGCACAAATCGCCGAGTGTTACTGGGCCATGCATTCTTTGTTTATCATAACATAATACAACCCACAGGAGCAGACAACCCAATAAATGACAAATATTTTTTTCCAAGATAGCGGTCGTGTCATCTTAATTGGGAAACCATAGCGAGAATGCTGGACGGAGGAACCAGTCATCATGTATTGACATGTAGTACAGTTATTGCAGCTGAAAATAGCCCGATTTATGAGACTGTCCCCTCGCTGGAGTCATTCCACTCATATTAGTTTGTACAACAAAGCCTGAGGTTTTTTGCTTCACTGGTTACAAAGTAGTGGTTTGTTTTGCAGAGTAGCAGGTAGGCTTCGGTCGGAAGTGGATATGTCCCCATCTTCACAGATAGCTTTACGGATAGTTTTTGACGCAGTGTAAAACATAGAAATATGGAATCTTTTCACCTCAGAGGTTTTTGACATGAGTAAATGTGGCCTCACAATGTATCCATACTCCATTTAACTTTATGACAATAGCCACGTACCAAGAAGCGTTGCCTCATGGATAAGATCTGATTTTGGAACTGGGATTGGGCACTTACAAGTCTAAGGACTGTCGGCATTTGCAAGAACGGGAGGCCACGTGTAAGGGAAGGGGGGGGGGGGGAGAATACAAGTTTTACTGTTAGTGGATTTCTTATACAGGTTAGTCCCAAGTCCACTGCTTTGTCTAGAGCGTAGCATCAGTAAAGTTAATGGTGACAAGCAAGTGGTTTGTAAAACATTAACCTTCTACCACATATTTTATACCATCCGCGGAATATCGTCTTTATAGCGGGTATTGAAGATGAGAGTCTCCGATACGTGAATCAGTGAAAAAAACATTTCTGTGCAAAGTAGAACGTATCTGCATAAGCCGGAGCCACATATGACCCCACGGCAGTGCTCTGAAGGTAATAAAAAGGTTTCATAACAAAAAGTTGTTCTGCGTCATTTCAAGTATGTTGGGGAAAAATGTCAAAATCAGAGGACCATTGTCCTGGGGATTGTTATAATTGAGCTCTCGCATCTTCAAAACAGTCTGAACGAGATATATGTCACGTCAACAGTAACCAATCGTAACTCAACAGCTAACGTGTCAATAGTCTGCAGTTTGCGGGACAGTCGTTGTGTCTGAAATAAATGGGTAAAGAGCTCGCCTCGCATAAATAATCAGACAAGTAGTGTCAGTAATGGATTTAATGTCTCCTGGGTAATGTATAGGGGGCTCAACTACCATCCTCAAGCTCCCCCAACAGATTCTCAGGATATCCCTGCTTCAGCACAGGTGGCTCAATCAGTCCCTGCTTCAGCACAGGTGGCTCAGAGGCTAAGAATTACATTGTCCCAGGGAGAATTACATTCCTGCAGGGTCCACTTTTCCTAACGCGTTTTAATAGAAGAGAATATATAAGTATTTTCCTGTGTATTTTTGTTATATTGGATGTAGCATTGGGCATCTCTGTCGCTTGTTGCACACATTTAAATAGGCAGGAGGGTCGAAGGTGCTTTTCTTTTTAACGGGCACCGGTGGACTGAATAATAATAATATAATAAATTCTCTTAACATCACCAACAGTGTACACACCCCCCTGCCACACTGTCCCTTTCCACAAAGAGATGCATATACAGTATACATAAATAAACACACGCTACACATCAGGTTGGTAAAGGAGGGGTGGGTTAAAGAGATTAGGTGGAGAAGGAAAGAAGAGATTCCAACAGAGAGGAAAAATAAAGAGAGGGGGAGAGAGGGGGGAGAGAGAGAGAGAGAGAGAGAGAGAGAGAGAGAGAGAGAGAGAGAGAGAGAGAGAGAGAGAGAGAGAGAGGAGGGGGAGAGAGAGAGAGGAGGGGGAGAGAGAGAGGAGGGGGAGAGAGAGAGAGAGAGAGAGAGAGAGAGAGAGAGAGGAGGGGGAGAGAGAGAGAGAGGAGGGGGAGAGAGAGAGAGAGGAGGGGGAGAGTCATTCATTGAGACCGTAAAGAAAGAGTCACCTAAACAGGGTGGGAGAGTGTGATAATGAAAGTGGTAGAGACGAGCCCGCTCATACAGACACAAGAGAGAGAGGGTTATGGACCTGCTGCCTGAGAGGGGAAGGAGACAGCCAGGCTGCCATTCGCAGACAGCACCATTTGTATCACACCGCCTCTCAGGTGACACACACCCTCGCCCCTCCCTCCTCCTCCTGGTGCACAGCCTCACCGCCTCCTTCCTTCTATCGTCGCCGGTCTCTTCGGCTCCCGGTTTCCCGCGCTTTGCCCCACTCCTTGCCGGCTGGTGATAGCGCGAGGCGCGGTGACCCGGCAACGGCGCGAGACAGCTAGCTCCTGTCCCTCACTCAATCACTCACTCGCCTTTCCCGCCCACAGCTCGCGCTGGCGATCTCTATCTCCTGCGCGCGAGCCAGTAAACATTGTAGTAAACGCCTATTGGTCGGCGGAGCCAACCCATCAGAAAGGGGAGGGGGGGGGGGCAGCGGGAATCGGAGCCCAAAGCCATTGTGTTTGGATTAGGTGTGAGCCACGTGACTGCGTACGAAGCCCAGGGCGGCCATTGTTATTGCTGGCAGATGTTAAAACGCGAACCACACACACCAAATTTGATTATTTCCCTGTTATTTAACCACTATACTATAACATATTTATAACCCCATTCTGTGGCACGGAGCCTCCACAGCAAGTGCTGATCAATAGAAATACGTTAAAGATAATAATCCTTTCAATAATATAAATATAGGGGTGTGAATGTGTAAATAATTTAAATGTAGGGGGGGTAAATGGCCTCTGTTTTTATACGTTCTCAGTCTCATTTGTACGATTTAGACTCAAGTTCGTTATATGTAAAAATTGGTTTAAAAAAAAGAAGTCGTGCCCAAATTAAAGATGGCCGTCAGTTGCTTCACATTAAGCTCTCTGAGCTGAGGAGATGGGTTGCCAAGGAAACCAGGAGGGGGATTCCTGAAGCGACCATGTTGGAGGTGAAACCCTAATACTCATACATAATATGGCAGCTGAAATTAGAGGGTGTTACAGCCCCCCACCCCCATGGGTTTACATGTTTATTCTATGGTGTGTATGTTACAGTACTGATTACATAGGTACAGCATCACCACCCAAAAAAATATTCCCTGAACTCCTGGGCAGGTCTGTCACATCTCATAGATCTTCTATAGCAGGGGTGGTCAACTCCAGACCTCAACTTGACCTGTTGTTGGCCACCCCTGTTCTATAGTATCACCCTCTTACACACAGCTGCCCTCACAGACTTCTATATAGAATTTCAACTAGGTTAGGCCTCGTCCAGGGCGACGCTGAGCGGGCGCGTGCTGGCCGCGATTAAAAACACTGTTGCAATGTGTGTCAGCGTGAGCGAGCGCCTGCTAATGTAGCTGCTTGCCGAAGCAAGCAAATTTGATTGTGCCGCTCGCTGGCGCGTCACGTGAGCGGTTTGCCCAATGAGGGCGGACCAGCTCTGTGATGTCATGGCCGCGCCCCCACGCAACTAGCTGGACAGAAAAAGCACGGCCAAGCAAAGCGTGACATCACGCAAACGAGCACCAGCGCGCGCTCGCTCCCTGCGCTGGCGCTCGTGCGTGGTGACATCAAGCGCTCTGCTGGACCGGACGATTCGTGGCCAGCTCGGTACGCGCACGGGGGGGGGGGGGTGGTGGGGGCATATCGGAGGAGGCATGGCCATGGTGTCACGGAGCTGGTTCGTCCTCATTGGACGAACTGCTCACGTGACACGCCAGTGAGCGGCATATTCAAATTTGCTTGCTTCGGCAAGCAGCTAAGCGCCGTGCATGTGCAAGCGCTCGCTCACGCTGGCCACACACATTGCAACAATGTTAGCTTGACCGCTCAGCATCTCCCTGGACGAGGCCTTAGAATCCCTTTAGAGAGCATACAAGGTCAAATTAACAACTGATACAGAAATGAAAATGGAATTGAAACGTACTTATTGGAATGTTAAATTAGATTGTAAGCTCTTCGGGGCAGGGACTCCTTTTCCTAAATGTCACTATTATGTCTGAAGCATTTATTCCCGTTATGTGTTATTTCTATTATTTGTTATTGATACGTTTGTCACGTGTATCACATGGATTCATTGCAAATTTAAATCAGGAGACATGCCGAAGATGGAAAATAAATAATTAAAAAAGTTTGGTGGGGTCATTTCTTAACGCAACTGGCAGTAAATGTTTTTTTTTTTTTTTTTTAATCCCTTATACATTTTCTGTCTGCCCTATAGTGCCACCTGTGGGGTACTGTGAAAATTATATATAAAGGACTGGGCTATTTGGGGGTCTTTAGATTATAAATGGTCAATCCAATGCAGGACCAAAGTGACCTAATGACACAGACCTATTTAGTGGGTTAAAGGGTCAGTCCAAGTAGGATCAAAAATACCTAATGTGCAACAAAGGTTTAATAAAGGCGCTACGCCCTATAAATACCAAGTGACTAAACGTGATATAAAGTGCAATAACAGACTCACAAGTGGAAAATAAATAAACAATCAAATGTAATACCCCCCTGCTTCAACCCTCCGTGGGGTTGTTTTCACTCTTCCCCAATTGGTAGAACTTGTATCACACGATCCAGGGGGAGCATAGGGGAAAAGGACATAAAAAACACTCTAAGTGTAGTGGTATAAACAGTGCTGGGAATAATCCTATCAGTCTTGGCTCCTGTGTTATTCCTACTCACAGAAAAATAGAAGTTTTCAGGCAATAGAGATCAATATGCAGATGAGGAGATACCTCTGGCCTCCGCTACTCAGGGGATGTACCTCAGCGAGAGAGGGAGAAGAACGCACACTGCACCGATCTGGCAGCAATTTCCTTTTATCAATAAACGTATAAAATGCACACTCAGTGTCTCAGAATTAAAACAGCATTTCAGCTTGTAAAAGCTAAGTGACGCGGCCTGGGCGAAAGCCCGCACCGTCTCTCACCGCACCACCTCCCTCTGGAGCTCCGATCAGTCAGATCACCGCCGTCGTTTGCGAGCGGCGCTGCTCTACTTCCGGTCGCGGAGTGATGTCGTCACTTCCGGTCGCGGCGTTACAGCGGACAGCAGGTGTCAGCGTGGAGTACAGGGGCGCCTGCTTCCACAGCTGCGTCACGTTGTGGGTGGTACAGCTCTACAGATCGGAGCTCCAGAGGGAGATGGTGCGGTGAGAGACGGTGAGGGCTTTCGCCAAGGCCGCGTCACTTAGCTTTTACAAGCTGAAATGCTGTTTTAATTCTGAGACACTGTGAGTGTGCATTTTATACGTTTATTGATAAAAGGTTATTGCTGCCAGATCGGTGCTGTGTGCGTTCTTCTCCCTCTCTCGCTGAGGTACATCCCCTGAGTAGCGGAGGCCAGAGGTATCTCCTCATCTGCATATTGATCTCTATTGCCTGAAAACTTCTATTTTTCTGTGAGTAGGAATAACACAGGAGCCAAGACTGATAGGATTATTCCCAGCACTGTTTATACCACTACACTTAGTGTTTTTTTATGTCTTTTTCCCCTATGCTCCCCCTGGATCGTGTGATACAAAAATACCTGATGACAGTGAAGTGTTTTGGGTTAAAGGGTTGGTTCCATATAGGAGGAAAAGTGAGCCTTGACTGACATTATTAATGGACTGTGACACACACACACACACACACACACACACACACACACACACACACACACACACACACACACACACACACACACACACACACACACACACACACACACCTGTATGACATCTGAGATGTGGGTCACATACAGAGCACAGGACTGTCACCCATTAAAAAAGAACTTACCAAGTACAGGATGGAGGATTGTTTGGTCCGGGGCGATTGCATGGGGAAAAAGGAGAGATATGATTAGTGGGGTTTGTAGGGACCGCAATAAGGTTCCCCAAAGTGGTAATCCATTCAAAGCCAGTGTAGAGGAAGGCAACCCATTGAGTGATCACTGTTACATACATTATTTAAAAAACAGCAGATAGTCCCAAGTTAGGCTTGTTATATAGTGTGCGCGGCCGTGCGCGCGCGAGTGCCAGTGCAAAGGCGCGTGCACGTGCCGCATGCGTGTGTGTATGCTGTGAGCTGTGAAGGTACTGTGTGTTTGTGTGTGTATGTATGTATGTATGTATGTATGTGTGTGTGTGTGTGTGTGTGTGTGTGTGTGTGTGTGTGTGTGTGTGTGTGTGTTTGTGTGTGTATGTATGTATGTATGTATGTATGTGTGTGTGTGTGTGTGTGTATGTGTGTGTGTGTGTGTGTGTAGGTGTATGTATATGTATATGTATGTGTAATTTATTTAGAGAGACAGAGTTGGGAGAGGGAGAGTTAGAGAGCGACAGATAGGAGAGGAGGGGGGCAAGAAGAATGAGGAGAGAAAATGAGGAAAGGGTAAGAATTGTTTTTTTTTTTTTAATAAATAAATAAAAAAGATACACGGATCGTGTAAGTGCAAGTTCAACAACAACAAAAAAAGGATAAAGTGGGAGGGAGAGAGAAAACGGGGTGAGAGAGAACAGGGGGAGCGCGAGAGAGCGCGCGGGTAAGGAGAGAGAGAGAGCGCGGGGGTAAGGAGAGAGAGAGAGCGCGGGGGTAAGGAGAGAGAGCGCGCAGGGGGATACGGAGAGAGAGAGCGAGGGGGGATCCGGAGAGAGAGAACGCGTGGGAGGATACGGAGTGAGAGAGCGAGGGGGGTAAGGAGAGAGAGAGCGAGGGGGGGTAAGGAGAGAGAGCGCGGGGGGATACGGAGAGAGAGAGAGCACGCGGGGGGATACCGAAAGAGAGCGAGAGAGAGCGCGGGGGATACGGAGAGAGAGAGCGAGAGAGAGCGCGGGGGATACGGAGAGAGAGAGCGAGAGAGAGCGCGGGGGGATACGGAGAGAGCATGCGGGGGGATACGGAGAGAGAGCGCGCGGGGGGGATACGGAGAGAGAGCGCGGTGGGGGATACGAAGAGAGAGCACGGTGGGATTCGGAGAGAGAGCGTGGTGGGATACGGAGAGAGAGAGAGAGAGAGAGAGAGCGCGGGGGATACGGAGAGAGAGAGCGAGAGAGAGCGCAGGGGGATACGGAGAGAGAGAGCGAGAGAGAGCGCGGGGGGATACGGAGAGAGAGAGCGAGAGTGAGCGCGGGGGATACGGAGAGAGAGAGCGAGAGAGAGCACGGGGGGATACGGAGAGAGAGAGCGCGGGGGGGATACAGAGAGAGCACGCGGGGGGATACGGAGAGAGAGAGCGCGGGGGATACGGAGAGACAGAGAGAGAGAGAGCGCGGGGGATACGGAGAGAGAGCGCGGTGGGATACGGAGAGAGAGCACGGGGGGATACGGAGAGAGAGAGAGCGCGGGGGGATACGGAGAGAGAGAGCGAGAGAGAGCGCGGGGGGATACGGAGAGAGAGAGCGAGAGAGAGCGCGGGGGGATACGGAGAGAGAGAGCGAGAGAGAGCGCGGGGGGATACGGAGAGAGAGAGCGAGAGAGAGCGCGGGGGGGATACAGAGAGAGCACGCGGGGGGATACGGAGAGAGCGCGGGGGATACGGAGAGACAGAGAGAGAGAGCGCGGGGGATACGGAGAGAGAGCGTGGTGGGTATACGGAGAGAGAGCACGGGGGGGATACGGAGAGAGAGAGCGCGGGGGATACGGAGAGAGAGAGCGAGAGAGAGCGGGGGGGGATACGGAGAGAGAAAGCGAGAGAGAGCGCGGGGGGATACGGAGAGAGAGCGAGAGAGAGCGCGGGGGGATACAGAGAGAGCACGCAGGGGGATACGGAGAGAGAGAGCGCGGGGGATACGGAGAGACAGAGAGAGAGAGAGCGCGGGGGATACGGAGAGAGAGAGCACGGGGGATACGGAGAGAGATAGCGAGAGAGAGCGCGGGGGGGATACGGAGAGAGCACGGGGGATACTGAGAGAGAGCGAGAGAGCGCGCGGGGGGATACAGAGAGAGAGCGCGGGGGGATACGAAGAGAGAGAGCGAGAGAGAGCGCGGGGGGATACAGAGAGAGAGAGCATGGGGGGATACGGAGAGAGAGAGCGCAGGGGGATACGGAGAGAGAGAGCGAGAGAGAGCGCGGGGGATACGGAGAGAGAGAGCGAAAGAGAGCGCGGGGGATACGGAGAGTGAGAGCGAGAGAGAGCGCGGGGGATACGTAGAGAGAGCGCGGGGGATACGGAGAGAGAGCGAGAGAGAGCACGGGGGATACGGAGAGAGAGAGCACGGGGGATACGGAGAGAGAGAGCACGGGGGAAACGGAGAGAGAGAGCGAGAGAGAGCGCGGGGGATACAGAGAGAGAGCGAGAGAGAGCGCGGGGGATACGGAGAGAGAGAGCGAGAGAGAGCGCGGGGATACGGAGAGAGAGAGCACGGGGGATACGGAGAGAGAGAGCGAGAGAGAGCGCGGGGGATACGGAGAGAGAGAGCGAGAGAGAGCGCGGGGGATACGGAGAGAGAGCAAGCACGCGGGGGGATACGGAAAGAGAGCGAGAGAGAGCGCGGGGGATACGGAGAGAGAGAGCGAGAGAGAGCGCGGGGGATACGGAGAGAGAGAGCGAGAGAGAGCGCGGGGGGATATGGAGAGAGAGAGAGCACGCGGGGGGATACGGAGAGAGAGAGAGAGCGCGCGGGGGGATACGGAGAGAGAGCGCGGGGGGGATACGAAGAGAGAGCGCGGGGGGGATACGAAGAGAGAGCGCGGGGGGGGGATACGAAGAGAGAGCGCGAGAGAGAGCGCTGGGGGATACGGAGAGACAGCGCAGGGGGATACGGAGAGAGAGAGAGTGCGGGGGGGATACGGAGAGAGAGCGCGGAGGGATACAGAGAGAGAGCGCGGGGGGATACGGAGAGAGAGCGCGCGGGGGATATGGGGGGAGAGAGCGTGCGGGGGATATGGGGGGAGAGAGCGCGCGGGGGATATGGAGGTGAGAGAGTGCGCGGGGATATGGGGGGAGAGAGCGTGCGGGGGATATGGGGGGAGAGAGCGCGCGGGGGATATGGAGGTGAGAGAGTGCGCGGGGATATGGGAGTGAGAGAGTGCGCGGGGATATGGGAGTGAGAGAGTGCAGGGGGATATGGGGGGTGAGAGAGCGCAAGGGGATATGGGGGTGAGAGAGCGCGGGGGGGGTATGAGGGGGAGAGAGCGCGGGGGGGTATGGGGGGGGAGAGAGCGTGCCGGGGGAGAGCGCCGGGGGATATGGGGGGAGAGAGCGCGGGGGGATATGAGGGCAGAGAGCGCTGGGTGTATGTGGGGGGGGAGAGAGCGCGGGGGATATGGGGGGGAGAGAGCGTGGGGGATATGGGGGGGCACAGCAGAGAGAGCGCGGGGGATATGGGGGGACAGGGAACGGAGGGATATGGGGTGGACAGAGAACGGGGGGATATGGGAGGGACAGAGAACGGGGGGATATGGGAGGGACAGAGAACGGGGGGGATATGGGGGGGACAGAGAACGGGGGGATATGGGGGGGACAGAGAAGGGGGGATATGGGGGGACAGAGAACGGGGGATATGGGGGGACAGAGAACGGGGGGGATATGGGGGGGACAGAGAATGGGGGGATATGGGGGGGACAGAGAACGGGGGGATATGGGGGGGACAGAGAACGGGGGGATATGGGAGGGACAGAGAACGGGGGGATATTGGGGGGAGAGAGTGGGGGGATATGGGGGGAGAGCGAGAGGGGGGATATGGTGGGAGAGAGAGGGGGGATATGGGGGAGAGAGAGAGGGGGGGATGTGGGGATATGGGGGAGAGAGATCGGGGGGGATATGGGGGGAGAGAGAACGGGGGGATATGGTGGGGAGAGAGAGCGGGTGGGATATGGGGGGTAGAGAGAGCGGGGGGAGAGAGGTAACGGGGGAAGAGAGAGCGGGGGGGAGAGAGCGGTGGGGAGAGCGTGGGGGGGGAGAGAGCGGGGGAATATGGGGATATGGGGGAGAGAGAGCGGGGGGATATGACGGGGAGAGAGCGGGGGGGATACGGGGGGAGAGAGCGTGGAGAATACTGGGGGAGAGAGAAGGGGGGATATGACGGGGAGAGAGAGAGGGGGGGATATGACGGGGAGAGAGCGCGGGGGGGATACGGGGGGAGAGTGCGGGGGGAGAGCGTGGGGGATACGGGGGGAGAGAGCGTGGGGGATACGGGGGGAGAGAGCTCGGGGGGATACGGGGGGAGAGAGCGAGAGAGAGCGCGGGGGATACCGAGAGAGCGAGAGAGAGCGCGGGGGATACGGAGAGAGAGAGCGAGAGAGAGTGCGGGGGGATACGGAGAGAGCACGCGGGGGGGATACGGAGAGAGGGAGCGCGGGGGATACGGAGAGACAGAGAGAGAGAGAGCGCGGGGGATACGGAGAGAGAGAGCACGGGGGATACCGAGAGAGAGCGAGAGAGAGCGCGGGGGGGATACGGAGAGAGAGAGCGAGAGAGAGCGCTGGGGGACACGGAGAGAGAGAGCACGGGGGGATACGGAGAGAGAGAGCACAGGGGGATACGGAGAGAGAGCGCGCGGGGGGATACAGAGAGAGCGCGGGGGATACGGAGAGAGAGAGCGAGAGAGAGCGCGGGGGATACGAAGAGAGAGAGTGAGAGAGAGCGCGGGGGGATACGGAGAGAGAGAGCGAGAGAGAGCGCGGGGGGATACGGAAAGAGAGAGCAAGGGGATACGGAGAGAGCACGCGGGGGATACGGAGAGAGAGAGCGCGGGGGATACGGAGAGAGAGCGCGCGGGGGGATACGGAGAGAGAGAGAGCGAGAGAGAGCGCGTGGGATACGGAGAGAGAGCGCAGGGGGATACGGAGAGAGAGCGCGCGGGGGGATACAGAGAGAGCGCGGGGGATACGGAGAGAGAGAGAGCGAGAGAGAGCGCGGGGATACGGAGAGAGAGAGTGAGAGAGAGCGCGGGGGATACGGAGAGAGAGAGCGAGAGAGAGCGCGGGGGATACGGAGAGAGCACGCGGGGGGATACGGAGAGAGAGAGCGCGGGGGATACGGAGAGAGAGCGCGCGGGGGGATACGGAGAGAGAGCGAGAGAGAGCACGGGGGCTACGGAGAGAGAGAGCGAGAGAGAGCGCAGGGGATACGGAGAGAGAGAACGAGAGAGAGAGCGCGGGGGGATACAGAGAGAGAGAGCGCGGGGGGATACAGAGAGAGAGAGCACGCGGGGGGATACGGAGAGAGAGCGCGGGGGATACGGAGAGAGAGAGCGAGAGAGAGCGCGGGGGATACAGAGAGAGAGAGCGAGAGAGAGCGCGGGGGATACGGAGAGAGAGCGAGAGAGAGCGTGGGGGGATATGGAGAGAGAGAGAGCACGCGGGGGGATACGGAGAGAGAGAGCACGCGGGGGGATACGGAGAGAGAGAGAGCGCGGGGGGATACGGAGAGAGAGCGCGGGGGGGATACGAAGAGAGAGCGCGGGGGGGGGATACGAAGAGAGAGCGCGAGAGAGAGCGCTGGGGGATACGGAGAGACAGCGCAGGGGGATACGGAGAGAGAGAGAGTGCGGGGGGGATA
Source organism: Ascaphus truei (assembly GCF_040206685.1). Lineage (NCBI taxonomy): Eukaryota > Metazoa > Chordata > Amphibia > Anura > Ascaphidae > Ascaphus > Ascaphus truei. The sequence goes on along the minus strand of NC_134488.1, from coordinate 30,382,555 downwards.
CGGAGAGAGAGCGCGGAGGGATACAGAGAGAGAGCGCGGGGGGATACGGAGAGAGAGCGCGCGGGGGATATGGGGGGAGAGAGCGTGCGGGGGATATGGGGGGAGAGAGCGCGCGGGGGATATGGAGGTGAGAGAGTGCGCGGGGATATGGGGGGAGAGAGCGTGCGGGGGATATGGGGGGAGAGAGCGCGCGGGGGATATGGAGGTGAGAGAGTGCGCGGGGATATGGGAGTGAGAGAGTGCGCGGGGATATGGGAGTGAGAGAGTGCAGGGGGATATGGGGGTGAGAGAGCGCAAGGGGATATGGGGGTGAGAGAGCGCGGGGGGGTATGAGGGGGAGAGAGCGCGGGGGGGTATGGGGGGGAGAGAGCGTGCCGGGGGAGAGCGCCGGGGGATATGGGGGAGAGAGCGCGGGGGGATATGAGGGCAGAGAGCGCTGGGTGTATGTGGGGGGGGAGAGAGCGCGGGGGATATGGGGGGGAGAGAGCGTGGGGGATATGGGGGGGCACAGCAGAGAGAGCGCGGGGGATATGGGGGGACAGGGAACGGAGGGATATGGGGTGGACAGAGAACGGGGGGATATGGGAGGGACAGAGAACGGGGGGATATGGGAGGGACAGAGAACGGGGGGATATGGGGGGGACAGAGAACGGGGGGATATGGGGGGGACAGAGAAGGGGGATATGGGGGGACAGAGAACGGGGGATATGGGGGGACAGAGAACGGGGGGGATATGGGGGGGACAGAGAATGGGGGGATATGGGGGGGACAGAGAACGGGGGGATATGGGGGGGACAGAGAACGGGGGGATATGGGAGGGACAGAGAACGGGGGGATATTGGGGGGAGAGAGTGGGGGGATATGGGGGGAGAGCGAGAGGGGGGATATGGTGGGAGAGAGAGGGGGGATATGGGGGAGAGAGAGAGGGGGGGATGTGGGGATATGGGGGAGAGAGATCGGGGGGGATATGGGGGGAGAGAGAACGGGGGGATATGGTGGGGAGAGAGAGCGGGTGGGATATGGGGGGTAGAGAGAGCGGGGGGAGAGAGGTAACGGGGGAAGAGAGAGCGGGGGGGAGAGAGCGGTGGGGAGAGCGTGGGGGGGGAGAGAGCGGGGGAATATGGGGATATGGGGGAGAGAGAGCGGGGGGATATGACGGGGAGAGAGCGGGGGGGATACGGGGGGAGAGAGCGTGGAGAATACTGGGGGAGAGAGAAGGGGGGATATGACGGGGAGAGAGAGAGGGGGGGATATGACGGGGAGAGAGCGCGGGGGGGATATGGGGGGAGAGAGCGCGCGGGGGATATGGGGGGAGAGAGCGCGCGGGGGATATGGAGGTGAGAGAGTGCGCGGGGATATGGGAGTGAGAGAGTGCAGGGGGATATGGGGGTGAGAGAGCGCAAGGGGATATGGGGGGGAGAGAGCGCGGGAGAGTATGGGGGGGGAGAGAGCGCGCCGGGGGGGAGAGAGCGCGCCGGGGGAGAGCGCCGGGGGATATGGGGGGAGAGAGCGCGGGGGGATATGAGGGCAGAGAGCGTGGGGTATGGGGGGGGGGGAGAGCGCGGGGGTGTGGGGGGGGAGAGAGCGCGGGGGATATGGGGGGGAGAGAGCGTGGGGGATATGGGAGGGACAGAGAATGGGGGGATATTGGGGGGAGAGAGCGGGGGGATATGGGGGAGAGAGAGAGGGGGGATATGGGGGAGAGAGAGGGGGGATATGGGGGGGAGATATGGGGGAGAGAGAGAGGGGGGATGTGGGGATATGGGGGAGAGAGATCGGGGGGGATATGTGGGGAGAGAGAACGGGGGGATATGGTGGGGAGAGAGAGCGGGTGGGAAATGGGGGGTAGAGAGAGCGGGGGGAGAGAGGTAACGGGGAGAGAAAGAGTGGGGGGGAGAGAGCGGGGGGGAGAGCGCGGGGGGGAGAGAGCGCGGGGGGGGAGAGAGCGGGGGAATGTGGGGATATGGGGGAGAGAGAGCGGGGGGATATGACGGGGAGAGAGCGGGGGGGATACGGGGGGAGAGAGGGGGGATATGACGGGGAGAGAGCGTGGGGGGGATACGGGAGGAAAGAGCGTGGGGGATACGGGAGGAGAGAGCGCGGGGGATATGGGGGGAGAGCGCGGGGGAGAGCGTGGGGGATACGGGGGGAGAGAGCGTGGGGGATATAGCGCGGGGGAACACGGAGGGATACGGGGGGAGAGAGCGCGGGGGATACGGGGAGAGAGCGTGGGGGGATACGGGGGGAGAGCGCGGGGGAATACAGGGGAGAGAGCGCGGGGGATACGGGGGGAGAGAGTGCGGGGGATACGGGGGGAGAGAGTGCGGGGGGATACGGGGGGAGAGAGTGCGGGGGGATACGGGGGGAGAGCGCGGGGGGATACGGGGGGAGAGCGCGGGGGATACGGGGGGAGAGAGCGTGGGGGGATACGGGGGGAGAGAGCGCGGGGGGATACGGGGGGAGAGCGTGGGGGGATACGGGGGAGAGCGTGGGGATATGGGGGAGAAAGGGTGGGGGATACGGGGGAGCACAGCAGAGAGAGCAGTGGGGATATGGGGGAGAGAGAGAACAGGGGGATATGGGGGGACAGAGAATTGGGGGATATGGGGGGGGGCAGAGAATTTGGGGATATGGGGGGGGGCAGAGAATGGGGGGATATGGGGGAAGAGAGAGAGCGGGGGCATGTGGGAGGGCACAGCAGAGAGAGCGGGGGGATATGGGGGAGGAGCAGGGGGATATGGGTGAGAGAGCGTGGGGGATACGGGGGAGCACAGCAGAGAGCGGTGGGGATATGGGGAGAGAGGGCAGGGGGGATATGGGGGAGAGAGAACAGGGGGATATGGGGGGATATGGGGGAAGAGAGAGAGCGGGGGATATGGGAGGGCACAGCAGAGAGAGCGGGGGGATATGGGGGAGTTAGAGAGCGGGGGGGATATGGGGGAGTTAGAGAGCGGGGGGGTATGGGGGAGGAGCAGGGGGATATGGGGGAGAGAGCAGGTGGGATATGGGGGAGAAAGAGCGGGGGGTATGGGGGGAGGAGCAAGGGGGATATGGGGGGAGGAGCAGGGGGGATATGGGGGGAGAGAGCGCGGGGGATATGGGGGGAGAGAGAGCGCGGGGATATGGGGGGAGAGAGAGCGCACGGGGATATGGGGGGAGAGAGCGCACGGGGGATATGGGGGGGAGAGCGCACGGGGGATATGGGGGGGAGAGCGCACGGGGGATATGGGGGGGAGAGCGCACGGGGGATATGGGGGGGAGAGCGCACGGGGGATATGGGGGGGAGAGCGCACGGGGGATATGGGGGGAGAGAGCGCACGGGTGATATGGGGGAGAGTGCGCGGGGGGATATGAGGGGAGAGAGCGCGCGTGGGATATGGGGGGAGAGCGCACGTGTGGGATATGGGGGGAGAGAGCACGCGGGGATATGGGGGGAGGGAACGCACGAGGATATGGGGGAGAGAGAGCGCGGGGGATATGGGGGGAGAGAGCGCGCGAGGATATGGGGGGAGGGAACGCACGAGGATATGGGGGGAGAGAGAGCGCGGGGGATATGGGGGGAGAAAGCGCGCGAGGATATGGGGGGAGGGAACGCACGAGGATATGGGGGGAGAGAGAGCGCGGGGGATATGGGGGGAGAGAGCGCGCGAGGATATGGGGGGAGGGAACGCACGAGGATATGGGGGGAGAGAGAGCGCGGGGGATATGGGGGGAGAGAGCGCGCGGGGGATATGGGGAGAAGAGAGCATGGGGGGATATGGGGGGGGAGAGAGCGTCGGGGAATATGGGGGGGAGAGAGGGCGGAGGGATATGGGGGGGAGAGAGGGCGGAGGGATATGGGGGGGAGAGAGAGCGCGGGGGATATGGGGGGCACAGTAGAGAAAGCGGTGGGGATACGGGGGAGCAGGAGGGATATGGGGGGAGAGAGAGCAGGGGGCGAGAGAGAATGGGGGGACAGAGAACAGGAGGATATGGGGGGACAGAGAACAGGAGGATATGGGGGGACAGAGAACGGGGGGATATGAGGGGGACAGAGAACGGGGGGATATGAGGGGGACAGAGAACGGGGGATATGGGGGGACAGAGATCGGGGGGATATGGGGGGACAGAGATCGGGGGGATATGGGGGGACAGAGAATGGGGGACAGAGAACGGGGGGATATGGGGGGGAGAGAGCGGGGGAATATGGGGGGAGAGAGAGCGGGGGATATGGAGGGGTGAGAGCGCGGGGGGATATGGAGCTGTGAGAGCGCGGGGGGATATGGAGCTGTCAGAGCGCGGGGGGATATGGAGCTGTGAGAGCGCGGGGGGATATGGAGCTGTGAAAGCGCGGGGGGATATGGAGCTGTGAGAGCGCGGGGGATATGGAGCTGTGAGAGCGCGGGGGGATATGGAGGGGTGAGAGCGCGGGTGGATATGGAGCTGTGAGAGCGCGGGGGGATATGGAGCTGTGAGAGAGCGGGGGGATATGGAGCTGTCAGAGCGCGGGGGGATATGGAGGGGAGAGAGAGCGGGGGGATATGGAGGGGAGAGAGAGCGGGGGGTATGGAGGGGAGAGAGCGGGGGGGATATGGAGGGGAGAGAGAGCGGGGGGATATGGAGGGGAGAGAGAGCGGGGGGATATGGAGGGGAGAGAGAGCGGGGGGATATGGAGGGGAGAGAGAGCGGGGGGATATGGAGGGGAGAGAGAGCTGTGGGATATGGGGGGGAGAAAAAGCGGGGGGATATGGGGGGGAGAAAGCGGGGGGATATGGGGGGGAGAGAGCGGTGGGATATGGGGGGGAGAGAAAGCGGGGGGTATATGGGAGAGCAGAGAGAGCGGGGGGATATGGGGGAGAGAGCGCGGGTACATATGTATAGATCATGTTATAGGGACACCACACTGTAAACAAGTTATGCAGTGCATATGTACTAGCATTCGTTTGTATTGTTTTCTATTATAGGGGCACTTTTAGGGTGGTTCTAGTTTTTCAGGAACAGACAGATCCCCTATAGGAGCTCCCTCTAAAAGAAAGAAGATATCGCTTTCTAATGGGTTTTTATTTGGGGCAATCGGAGTCACCCTATAAAGGTGCATAGGGTGAGGCTGAATTAGTCCTGTTTTTTAGTATTTTTTTTATATTGAAAACTGCTGGGTGGGACAACTTTTTCCTTAAAACCTACATAGACTTTTATAATATGCTCATATCATTACCATATAGGGCTGAATATGATCTAAATCATGTGTGGTCTTAAATATCCCTATAATACAACATTGAAATCACCTCCTGCAGTGCCCCCCTCCTCCCGATTCCATCCTTAGCTCCTTCTATAGGAAAATATATATATTTTTAAAAAAAGCAAGTATATATAAGTATAAGTATATATAGACAGGATAGAAAAAAAAAAGAAAAGGTGGCCCCTACCCCCTTCCTCATCCCCTATAAAGATCCTTAGTTCCCCTTATTAGAAAACCCTAATGAGTATGATGTAGAATCCTGTTGATCAGCAGTCAATGAGGTCATCCTAAATACCCATAGAATAAAGCGGTCGCCTACCTCCTGCAGTGCACGCCCCTCTGCCCTATTCCATGTAGGGATCAACACTTTCCTCTATAGCAAAGGACCAGGCATCATTCTGTAAACATGGAAACTGAGTCACCCTATAATAAAATGTTTAGGGTCACCAACTAACTAAAGTACCCCCCCCCCTATCTCACACCCTACATAGGTTAACACACTTTACCCTAGAAGAAAACCATATAAAACAGGAGTATGATCCTGTGATATGAAACTTGAGGTCACCCTAAACACCTCTATAAAAATAATTATTGGGGTCACCCAACACCTGAAGTGCCCCACTGCCTTATACCCTACATAGATCGTTTATTTCCCCTATAAGAAAATCATACAAAGTAGGACTGAATATGATCCTGTATAATAAGGCATACCCTTATAATAAAGAACTGTGGCCACCCACCTCTTGTAGTACCCCCTGCCCTAATGCCCCACAACCTCCTGTAGTACCCTGCCCTAATGCCCCCCACCATCTCCTGTTGTACCCCCTGCCCTAATGCCCCACCACCTCCTGTAGTACCCTGCCCTAATGCCCCCCACCATCTCCTGTAGTACCCCTGTCCTAATGCCCCCCACCATCTCCTGTAGTACCCCTGTCCTAATGCCCCCCCACCTACTTCCTGTAGTGTCCCCTGTCCTAATCTCCCCCCCACCACCCAAAGGGGGTTACCTGAGTGACGTCATCCAGGGGGGTGACTCGCAGCTGCCTGCCCAGGCCCCTCCACCTGCACTGAACCTTACCAAGCTGACGTCACTACTCCCTCCCGTTGCCCCGAGGGACAGAGCCCGCCCCCATGCCAAAGGCCGCACTGCTGATTGGGGTAAGGGAGGGGGCCCGGCTGCTGCGGCTCGGCGCTCATTGGCTGGCGCCGGCTGTCAGTCAGGCGCGGAGTCAGCGGGCGGCGCTCCATGCAGTTCTTGCTGCAGTGACAGGTGATTTTTAACCCTGTAGATCCCAATGGACGCTGCATCAGTTAGGTTACCATCAGGGAAACTTATAGGGGGCCCTACCCTGTTTAATTACCGTATAACACTTTTATTGCTGAAAATATATATACACACACAGCATGTAAGACATTACATGGGTTAGTTTACCTTTAGGTGATAACCCTTCTCTCCTCATACAGAAAAGCAAATGATTTGATTGCCTGATGACCTTTTACAACAATCTCACTGCAATACATAGTGATATATCTATATCTATCTACTCTCCCTGTGCTAACCCTGCAACCCCATCCAGTCCCTATTTTCCAAGGCAGCGAAGGTTTATCAGCTGTATACACCAGGCTGTACATAGTGCTGACTCACTTGTATGGGCGCTTACTGCTGACTCACTTGTATGAGCGCTTACAATGGGGTTATCCCTCTCACACCCGAGCATGGTCACTTAATACTAGTAACAAACACACCCAATGAATCAGGCACTATGGATGTATAATTGAACACATACCTACTTACATGTGTAGGGCTATAGCGATTGATATATACACTTGTTCCTAATGCTCACATATATTTCTATATAAACACGTAGAAAAGACGATGGGCACTTTAGATTTATATTTTGACCATCTTTTCCACATTTGTAGGATATCTTGGGACCTTGCAAGGGGCCCCTTTGTGAAAGCACCAGTCAGATAAGTCATTGGATTTGTATACATTTACCGTGTGCGTGTGCAGTGTATATGTGTGCGTATATATATATATATATATATATATATATATTTTTTTTTTTTTTAATATCAATATATACTTTTAAAAAAAAAAAAGGTACAGCGTGTTAATCAGGGGAACCTGGTTCTGATCCTGGTCATCGCCTTGTGACCGTGGCAAGTTACTGTCTCTCACACCAAATTAGATTGTAAGCTCACCGGGGCCTGTAGAACTGCTGTACAATGCTACATACCATACACTATATACTGTAAAGCACTTTCAATCCCATTGGCTGAAAAGCACCATGACAAAGTTATACAAATAGCTTTATATGTATATGACCATAGATATGAAACATCTGCACCCCTAGCACATACTGAGGCACACATAGAGCCATGAAGTGTTAATTATGTTCTAGCAGCAGATGAAATACCTAGAAACCCCACAGCTCCCCAAGCTGGAGCAGAACTGATAACAGTGGGGGCAGATATCATCCGAGGCACGTACGCCTCCGCCCAGCCAACCATGCAGAGCTATGCACTGCAGCCCTGGGGTAGAGAAGGGGGTTACCGAATGACATTGTGCAGGGCTCTGGCATGGAAGCGGTTACACAGCAATGCGCTGGCAGGGAAGGGTTTACACAACCCTATGCATGGGTCGGGCTATTACGGTTAAAGGGGCAGTCCCATGCAGGCGATAGCTAGTTAACTAATCATTTGAACAGCACCACCACATTCAGGAGTGCAGCATAGACTTAATGACAAGTGATTAGTGACAGGTTAAAGTGGGAAGACGGGAGCAAAGTGACCCGCTTTCTCGGTTATTTGGCAGATAAAGTGTACACTCTACTACAGTAAATACAGCAGATTTAATAAGCATTCAGTTTTTACAAATCATTCTATGCTATTTGTACTACAAGATTGCGATGTGACCCGATCACGGCTAATATAACGTCACTTAAGTTGCCGACCGGTTTTAGAACAGTCAATCTCACGGCTGCAGGAGACCACTATGTACACGGCACGTTTCACACGTGCCTAGAAACATTTAGTGGATTAATTAACCGATATAAGCCAGTTGCCCCCCCCCCCCCCCCCAGGTAAATAAATCAGCGTGTATACAGACCACCAGGTTTAATGAGTTACACGCAAGTCTGTTAAAATAATTTGTTTAGGCTTTGCAGGCCCCTGGCATACAAGGAGTTAATGCTAGAGGTCATCTTCCTGGCGTGTGCAATAATTAGAGAGACAAATGCAAACGTTTGAAAATCATTTTATTAAAAAAAATATGCAGGACCGTTCTAGGACAGACTCCAGGCCCTATAAATAAAAAAAAATAAGGTTAGATGTGAAGTGCAGAAAGGCTGGATTTCTTTATTGTACATTATCACAAATACACACACAGATATGATATGTCAGTGTCGTAGTATGTCATGGTATCTATACATCATATCCAAATATTGCAAAATCCATGTCATGGCATCTCCATATCTAGCAAATATAAGGCAGGTATATTGTATTACCCAGAAGGCTGTAGTTACTTTTTAGACGCTGATGGGAAGAGTGGCTGAATTTCTCAACGTTTCACGACATGTCACATGATCCGGTCTATCAGACTACGGGGCAGAAATCACTAATTGTGACATTGTTGATAAAGGGGTGTGTGAGACACGTCCCATCTGCATGAATGCAAAAAAAATGACACTGTCCCTTCCCTACGCAGACCCCATCTGCCATAATTTCACTGCTCATGTCACGAAGAACCAACTATAGGCCCCGTCCTTGCAGGTCACCCTCACTGTGGCAGCAGGGACAATGTATGCCTCATGGGTCTCCTGTCACCCTTCTGTGGTGAGGACAGCAAATGGGGTCACATGTCCCTTCAGTGTCACGTCACCCTGCGATAGGCAGAACCCCCCCCCCCCCCTTCTATACAAAATGTGACAAATCAGCAAGTAGAAGACTCCATAGATCATCTCATGTGTCACCCTATGGGAGAGATCATGTCTCATAGCTCCTGTGTCTCCGTGCAGTCACGTCATGATCTCCCTGCGCCCCTGGCAACAAAATTAGATTGTAAGCTCTTAGTGACAGGTACTCAATGTTTATTATGCAAATGCTTTGCAGAGGATTCTGGGTACTGACCCAGTGTGCTCTTCAGAGACGTTCCTCACAGCCAGTTCTGATCAACCGAGCTTAGCCGCTGGTGCTGACTCGGGGCTCCACGCTAGAAAGGATAAAGGGAGAAATACAATCAGAGGCACTTTACTAGCTAGAAAGAATTGTGAGCAAGACTGCTGCCCGTATTATCAGAGCCACAGGCCAGGCCAGCGACTACAATATCAGGATTAGTATTTGTTCCCTACTGGATTCATGTTAAACCCATCTGCTAACAGAGGCCTCTATGAATTGCAAGCTCCGCAGAGCTTCCTCTATATCTCCCCCCTCCCGCTGCTCTATACAGCATTTACAATTCCCAGCCCCATAGAGCTTACATTTAACATATTCGCACAACACAAGGAGCCGATATTGGAGTTGTAACATGGTCACCCACTTTAAAGGCTGTGACATTACCAACTGGATCACATGCATTAGAAAGGCCCCCACCCCTTATAAATTGGATTGTAAGCTCTGCAGGCCAGATTCCCTTCTCCCGTGTATCCACCTCCCTGTGCCATATAAAAATCTCAAACCCTGTACCGGGGAGGACCCCTAGTGGTGAGCCTGGTGTTTGTTTCCTGCCCATCGGCCTGGCTCAGCGTTTATGAGTACGATACGGTTCTCAGCATAGAACTGCGTTCTAAGTGAGGGCAAGTTTGTCATCATAGCCAGACCGGGGTCTCCCTGCTATAAGGGGGCAGCACAAATTACCTGTGACTTTTAATGCCAAGTCCCAATTAGTAACATTATATTCGCAATACAGTAAATGCACTTAAATAAATTAAATGTCTGACATACTGCTGTAGATTAATGGTTAAATTTGTATTAGGTTTTGAAGCCTAAGCAGCAAACCCAAATAGCCACAGAATAAACCGCACTGCTTTTCTTGGGGGCAGATAAGGGATCAACCCTGAATGAGGCAAGATCTACAAGCCGCAGTGATCAGTTAGGCAGAATTCCCAATACATCCATATTGAAGAGGCCCTGCAGAAACTCTGGGAATTAAAGCAATGGTGTCTCAGGACTGACTGGGGCTTAATAGTTTATTTTACCATTTATTAGAAACTGGGAGAAAACAGATTCTGCAGGAACAAGCAGAGGACATGAGATTCTTACCGTGATGTTATCCCAAAGGATTCTGGGTACCACTGCATACTCCTGTATGGTTAGCCATGGTTTCACACTGCGGTTATATCTGCTGCTGTTCCGCTGAGCTAAGTATCAAACAAGAAACAATTCAAACATAAGATTACCCCAACAACATCCTAAAATGGGTAATGTCAAATGAAAAGCAGCAGGACCTGTCAGACACGTGAATGTGTATTTCTATATTAACAGAAATTAAGATTTAATGTAACTAAACCACCGTCAGATCTAATTGAAACCATTTTACCTTGGAAGGAATATCTTCATTTTCAGACACTTTACCATCCTGTTTAACCAAATTGGATGTGTTAAATGTATGCCTTTTGCCGGCAGTTAAAGCAGCAATACGGGTTACCGTTTACGAGTCGACGCTGCTACGTTTTGGCTAGACAAGTAAATGTATTTTCCGGCTGCAGTCGCGTGACGTCAGCATCACGTGAGCTGTTTCAGCCAATGAGGGTGAACCAGCTTCGTGACGCCCCTGCAGCGCCTGTCCAATCTCCTGCAGTCACGTGCACAGATCGCTGGAACTGCTGGAGTGAGCGCGGTCGCGAGAGCAGCCTATTGGTGCTGAGGACTTTTGGGGTGTTCTTGCTCATTTGGAGTTACCCCGTTTCACATGTGCCCCAATGTGGACGAGAATACATTTGGGGGATTTTATCTTTCTAAAAATGTATATTACACGGTTTAGTTTTGGATTACATTTTGCTACCCTATAGTTCATAAGTTACACCTGTCTGCCACAGGGGCCTCTATGGATTGTAAGCTCTGCAGGACAGATTCCCCTCTCCCGTGTATCCGCAAACCTGTGCCATATAAAATTCCTTGTACCACGAGAGATGGAGGGGTGGAAGAGACCCCTAGTGGTGAGCCTGGTGTTTGTTTCCTGTCCCATCGGTCTGGCTCAGCGTTTATGAGTACGATACGGTTCTCAGCATAGAACTGCGTTCTAAGTGAGGGCAAGTTTGTCATCATAGCCAGACCGGGGTCTCCCTGCTATAAGGGGACAGCACAAATTACCTGTGACTTTTAATGCCAAGTCCCAATTAGTAACATTATATTCGCAATACAGTAAATGCACTTAAATAAATTAAATGTCTGACATACTGCTGTAGATTAATGGTTAAATTTGTATTAGGTTTTGAAGCCTAAGCAGCAAACCCAAATAGCCACAGAATAAACCGCACTGCTTTTCTTGGGGGCAGATAAGGGATCAACCCTGAATGAGGCAAGATCTACAAGCCGCAGTGATCAGTTAGGCAGAATTCCCAATACATCCATATTGAAGAGGCCCTGCAGAAACTCTGGGAATGAAAGCAATGGTGTCTCAGGACTGACTGGGGCTTAATAGTTTATTTTACCATTTATTAGAAACTGGGAGAAAACAGATTCTGTAGGAACAAGCAGAGGACATGAGATTCTTACCGTGATGTTATCCCAAAGGATTCTGGGTACCACAGCATGCTCCTGTATGGTTAGCCATGGTTTCACACTGCGGTTATATCTGCTGCTGTTCCGCTGAGCTAAGTATCAAACAAGAAACAATTCAACCATAAGATTACCCCAACAACATCCTAAAATGGGTAATGTCAAATGAAAAGCAGCAGGACCTGTCAGACACGTGAATGTGTATTTCTATATTAACAGAAATTAAGATTTAATGTAACTAAACCACTGTCAGATCCAATTGAAACCATTTTACCTTGGAAGGAATATCTTCATTTTCAGACACTTTACCATCCTGTTTAACCAAATGGAGCATGTTAATGTATGCTTTTTACTAAAGCAGCAATACAGGTTACCTTTAAAATAAATAAAAATATATATTTTTTATTTTATTACAGGTGTGAAGCAGGGGGTCTCTGGAGCTGAACCGCATTAATTTCATCCGGTGCGGCTTCCTATTGGCGCGCGTCACCTGGACCTTTAACCTCAGCAGCTACCGGCAAACATTACGGAGATAAGCATCTCTGGAAGCAGGGGGTCCCGGGGATGAAATTAACACAGGGCAGCTCCGGAGACAAATAAATAAATAAATATATATATTTAAAGTTAACCCACATTGCTGCTTTACTTGGGACCTGGGAGTCCTTCGGTTTAAGACCCCAAATGAATCCCATTTGTGGCAGCATTACGGTGCCGAGGACTCTTGGGGGTGTTCTTGCTCATTTGGAGTTACCCCGTTTCACACATGCACCCCCATGTGGACATGTGTGGATGAGTGATACATTTGGGGGGATTTTTTCCTCTAAAAGTCTATTGCACGGTTTAGTTTTAGATTACATTTTGCCACCCTATAGTTCTAAAGTTACACCCGTCTGCTGACAGGGGCCTCTATGGATTGCAAGCTCTGCAGGACAGGGATTCCCCTATACACCCCTTCCCCCCAAAATGTGTATAGCATTTTATAGTCCCAGTCCCAAAGAGCTTGCAATCAAAATAATTCACGTAACACAAGGAGCAGATATTGGAATTTGAACAGTTTCATCCACTTAAGGCTTTGACATTAAAAACTAGATCACATTGCATCAGAAAGGCCCCCTACACTTATACATTGGATTGTAAGCTCTGCAGGGCAGATTTCGCTCTCCCGTGTATCCGCAAACCTGTGCCATATAAAAATCTGAAACCCTGTACCGGGAGGACCCCTAGAGGCGAGACTGGTGTTTGTTTCCTGTCCCATCGGTCTGGCTCAGCGTTTATGAGTACGATACGGTTCTCAGCATAGAACTGCGTTCTAAGTGAGGGCAAGTTTGTCATCATAGCCAGACCGGGGTCTCCCTGCTATAAGGGGCAGCACAAATTACCTGTGACTTAATGCCAAGTCCCACATAACACTGCAATACAGTAAATGCACTGTAACTATCAATTCCCTTGTGAAACGTTTATATTTTCAAACTCGAGCCACAAACCCTAATAGCCACAGAATACACCACACTGCTTTCCCTGGGGGAAGTTTCAGGGATCGGCCCTACATGAGGAAAGATCCAAAAGCCGAGTGATCAGTTAAGAAGGACTCCCAAAACTGACCATATTTAAGAGGTCCTGCAGGAACTGACTGAGCCATGGCGTTTCCGGCCTGTGACTGGTGCTTAACAGTTTATTTTACCATTTAACAGACACTGGGAGAAAAATGCAGATTTCCTGCAGGAACATGTAGGGGACAGGATTCTTACCTTGCGGTTATCCCAAAGGATTCTGGGTACCACCGTGTACTCCTGCTTGGTTAGCCATCGTTTCAAACTGCGGTTATATTTGCTGCTGAGCTAAGTATCAAACAAGAAACAAATGAAACCATAAGATTACCCCAATATAACACCCATTTTAGGACAAGGTCAAATGAAAAGCAGCAGGACCTGTCCGACATTTGAATGTGTTTCTATATTAACATAACTGCGTATTAAATAGATTTAATGTAACTAAACCACCGGCAGGTATAATTGAAACCATTGTATCTTTTAAGGAATATCTTCATTTTCAGACACATTTTACCATCCTGTTTTGCCAAATTAGGTTTTTGTTAAGTGTATGGCATTTTACTGGAAGTCAAAGGGACCAGGGAGTCCTTGGGTTGAAGTCCTCAAATTAGGGTGCTGAGGACTTTTGTAGGAGTGCTGGCTCAATTCAGTCCCCGGCCAGGAGGGGAGACACTGGGCTTCCAACTTGTCCCTCGGCCAGGCTACCAGTGGCCGCTGCGGCGTGCGCCACACACCACACCTCTATGGGGAAAACCGCTGTGACACGTACGCTGGCAGGGACAACAAGAATTTTGTCTTCCCACGCCACTGTCACATGCTCAGCGGGTAGCCAATGGAAAGGCAGATATGCTTCCCCCCCCCCCCCGCAGCTGTAGTCTGTACACGCACCGCCAGGCGCGCGTGCCGCAGGGAGCACTGGGGCCGTATCCTTAAACCGTTTCACACGTGCTCCCAATGTGGACGTGACAATTGTGTGTTGGGGGCATTTTATAATGAAGTCCATCACACTGTTAAATGATCAGTCCAAGCTGGGTTCTCTTGGTGGTTTGAAGCAGCGGGTTTCAGCTCCGGGAACCCCCTGCTTCCAGAGATACCAAGGTTGGGTCCATGGTGCGATCAGATTGCATGCGGGTGCAGGAAATCCGTTGAAACTGATTTCTTGGCACAACATGCAGGTCACATGAGCAGTTCGCCCAATGAGGGCGAACCAGCTCTGTGACGCCCCTAGGCACGCCCTGTCTACCACGGCCCTGGAAAGCACCCGCTTCACGCGGGTCACTTCCCAGCCTCAGCGCGGGCGAAGGCAACGTGGCCCCAGCCTTACCTCCAAAAGTTTAAAGCCCCCGGTCACACGGGCCAATAGGAAGCCACACTGGGTGATGTCACGGCTTCCTATTCACCTGCAAGGCCCCGGAGCCTTGAAAAGCAGCCATATAGTGAACCCTGGAGCCAGCTACCGACACCCACTACGGAGACATGAAGCAGTGGGTCCCCGGAGTCGAAATGAATGTGATTCAGCACCGGAGAATCTATATATGTCTGTATAAAACTAAAAAAACAGCGTGCATTGCCTCTAAATAGTTTGTGTACATTTTGCCTGCTACGCAAGATGGAGACTTTCAGAAGACTATATTGCCATTTGAACTCAAAATACAGGATTATGCTGTGAACAATGATTAGGTCTTTGTAACCGTTGATCAATGTCTAGGATTTATTAACCGGGGGTCTGTAACCCAAATCTCCCACCAGACAGATCTGGCTCAGCTTGAATTGAGTACTATGGGGTTCTCATTATGGAACGAAGTTCTCAGTGAGGGCAAGTTCGTCATCACAGCCAGACTGGAGGGAGCTCTGTTAAAAAAAACCATTTCAAATCAGAATCACTAGCCACTATTAAGGACCACTGTAGGGGTCAAGAGCCAATAGCAAAGGTATTAGGAAAACCACCCCCCCCCCCCCCTAAACAGCAGTGCGCAAACTGCCCTAATACACCATTAGTTACCTTCACGGAACGGTCCATAGGATTCTGTGTACTGCCCCATGGGACATGCATCAGTTAACCCGAGTCATGAGAAACTACACACTTTAGTGGGAAGTTTAGCCGCACCCTACACACTTTAGTGGGAAGTTTAGCCGCACCCTACACACTTTAGTGGGAAGTTTAGCCGCACCCTACACAGTTTATGCCCTTTTTTAATCCCAAATGTTGGTCAAATGCGAGCAGAGAGAATTGATCCACGGAAACCAGCTTTGCGGGGCTGCTTCAATATGGCAGCCCCCCCCCCCCCCCCCAGGCAGCGCCTTCACCGCCAAGTGCTGTGTCTTTGGGATTGCGCTGCGGTGTTAGAGTCATTGAGCAGCAGGAGTGGCCATGTGGACACTACACTGCAGGCTTTGGGCCTACTGTACTTAAATACACATCAAAACTGAACAGCTCAGAAAAACACACGGCTGTATAATCTTACAGATGCCAATTAAAACCGCACTTTAATGATAAAATCAGGGGTTCACGCATTTACAAAAAAAGTATATTTAAATATATACAGATGTATATGCACAGATCTCTCTCTCTCGATCTCTCTCGTCTATAGCTATGGACAGGAGTATTGACAGATCCCACTACACAACTTTATAGGTCTATATTAACACAAATCTGAATATATACCTTAGAAAGACATGCGCAGGTATACAGCTATACTTCCCTGCGTATAATACAGGAGGCATTTGTACTATACAGTCATCCCTCTGTTTTTGGGGTCGCTGCTCATGGTTTTCGGTCCTAAGAGTAATGTACGTCTGGGTCACTACCAAGATTAGGGCAAGAGGACGCAATACTAGGTTAATGAGGGCGCAATACTAGGTTAATGGGGGCGCAATACTAGGTTAATGGGGGCGCAATACTAGGTTAATGAGGGCGCAATACTAGGTTAATGAGGGCGCAATACTAGGTTAATGAGGACGCAATACTAGGTTAATGAGGGCGCAATACTAGGTTAATGAGGGCGCAATACTAGATTAATGAGGGCATACACCCGTTAATTACCGTTAGAGCAGACATTTGGTACTGCATGGGGATAACCAAGGCACGCCATTGGTGTGCGGCGAAATAATATCAATGTAGTTCCTATGAATATAAATGTGCTTGTGAAACTCACTCATCCTTGTCCATAAGCGGCCAGTACAGGCGGCTGAGCGGCTCCGGGGCCCCGCGAGGCCGCAGGGAGGGAGGATGGCGGCGGATTGTAAGCAGGGCCCGATTTGTTTCTCAGCAGCGCCCCCATGATGGCAGTTTCTCCAATCGAGACGTGTGAAAGAGACAGAACGCACGCGCTGCGGCCTTACTTATAGCTATGCCCTGCTGGCGATTTGATTGGTCCATCTGGTAAGCACCCTCCCCCTGAAGCATGCTGGGAGTTGTAGTTTTCCCCGCATTCTTGCATACTTGTGCTGCCTCGCACCTTCCCAGCATTGCAATGCTGGTAGCTGAACGTGTAATGTATTACCTCTATAGGACCACTGGATGGCAGCACCGTACCATGCAGAAACCCAACATCATCAATAGCAATCATTAATCACCATCATCTTATTTTCTAATTGTCTCAAATTAGTCTGTGAAGATTACAGTTGTTGCTATTTTAACTGTTGTTATTATTATTATTACTACTATTCTAACTATTATTTATATTTTTATTATTGATATTATTAATCCACTACAGTAAAAGCCTG
Source organism: Ascaphus truei (assembly GCF_040206685.1). Lineage (NCBI taxonomy): Eukaryota > Metazoa > Chordata > Amphibia > Anura > Ascaphidae > Ascaphus > Ascaphus truei. Next base: position 30,365,341 of record NC_134488.1, on the reverse strand, counting down.
ATAGACCTGATGAAGGGGCGATGTGGGACCTGAAACTTTGTCTTTCCACTGTTCTCGGCGTGTGTGTGTGTGTGTGTGTGTGTGTGTGTGTGTGTGTGTGTGTGTGTGTGTGTGTGTGTGTGTGTGTGTGTGTGTGTGTGTGTGTGTGTGTGTGTATATATGTATGTATGTATGAATGAATGTATGTGTGTATGTATGTATGTATGTGTATGTACACAGTATGTATGTATGTATGTATATATGTATGTATGTATATATGTATGTATGTGTATGTATGTATGAGTATGTATGTATGTATGAGTATGTATGTATGTATGAGTATGTATGTATGTATGTATGTATGTATGTATGTATGTATGTATGTATATGTATGTATGTATGTATGAATGTATGTATGAATGTATGAATGTATGTATGTATGTATGTATGTATGTATGAATGTATGTATGTACAGCAGGGCCCCGCTTCTCGGCGCCCCGCTTTTCGGCGATCCACCGATACGGCGGCACTGAGAAGGGGGTCGCCATCTTGGATCCTCAGTCGCGCATGCGCAGAATGGGTGGTTGCGCCCGGCGCGCATGCGCAGACCGTAGTTTGCACGCTCAGACCATAGGTCGTGCATGCGCAGAACGGCAAAAATGCCGATTTGCGCATGCAAAATAACTGAAAATCGCCGTATCCGCTTTCCGGCGATTTTCACTATACGGCGGGCCCCTGGAACGGAACCTGCCGTATACCCGGGGCCCTGCTGTATGTCTTTATTTATATAGCACCATTAATGTACATAGCTCTTCACAGTAGTAATACACGTGACAATCATATAAATAACACATAAAGGGGAGAAGTGCTTCAGACATAAATGTGACATTTAGGAAAAAGAGTCCCTGCTCCAAAGAGCTTACAATCTAATTGTTTGTCACATTAAATGGAGAATTGCATTGTGAACTTGAGAGTAGATCTCAACTTTGTATCTCTGTCTTAGGCTGCGCTTATAGTGCCGGCGACGGTGACGCGGCCAAATAAATGTATTGCCGCCGTCACGTGCGCTTATAGTAAGCGCGACGCGATGGGAGTGATGCTGGCGGCGCGAATTCTTGAAGCCGGTCAAATTTGATTTTCAGAGGCTGTCGCCACATGACAGCCTCTGAACCAATCAAAGACCTGGTCGCCCGCGACGTCGCCGGAAAGCGAAATACAACTTTCCCTAGCGGCGACGGAGACGGGTGACATCATCGGTCGCGTCGCCGTCGCACGCACTATAAGCGCGGCCTTAGGCTGCATCCTCTCTGGCGCTGACCGCGCCCATCCTTGAAACCGGTGATGTCACCAGCTCTCCAAGCATGAGCGCCGGGTGTCCTGTCTATTGTGCAAGCGCGTGCGGGGGGACATGGGGGCATGTTGAGCGCGCTTAAAACTCACTTTTTTTTGTCTCCCCAAGCGCCAATCTTGGGAGAGCGTGCGAGCCCACGCACAAGTGCGCCGCATGAGCAGGACGGGACAATTTAAATTGCCGAAACTAAACTCGACAAGCGCCGCGCTAGCGTGGACGCAGCTTTAGGGGAGACGTGCACTTTGAAGAAATTATTTGTTTGTTTGTCTGTGTTGTGTTGGCTGCACACGCCGGATTCTCTTCGCCTGAGGCTGTTTTCCTGCCCTTTGGAATTGTACTTATTCCCATTGTTTGTAATGCATGTCCCTCCTAATGTAATGTATGTAAGTATTGCACCTGAGGAAGGGAGATCCTCGAAACGCTGTGCGTTTGCAACCTGCAAATAAAACAAACACTTTATCATGCGATAATTTCTGGTGTCAGCCTTTATTAGAACAGTGCGGCAAGAAGATATCCAGCTTCAAGTTTAACGAGGTGTCAGAAGTGGGATTCCAGCCGCTCTGCAACTGCCTGCACCTTACAGAGAAAAAGGGCACCACTGCAATTATCTATAAGGAGCGCGGTAAGGTCAAAAACAGTGCTGCGTATATGGTTGGCGTTATATAAATAAAATGATAAGTACATATGTCACTGTCATTAGGTCACTTTGCTCCTACATGGTACTGACCCTTTCAAAAACCTTAAAAAAGGTGTATTATAATTATTATCAAAAGGTGTATTATAATTATTATCAAAAGATGTATTATAATTATTATCAAAAGGTGTATTATACTGGATAGAAAACCTGATAAAGGAAATATAAAATAAGGAGAACGCCCTGCATCACAACATAACATAATAACATGACAGAACAGAGTAAAAACAAAGAGCCTAGCCTAAACAAATATGATAACTAAAAGAAAGAACGGGAGTCACAAGCAAGCTATGATACAAGGTTTTAAGTTAAATGGTCGAGATATTAGATCAAGACCAGTTATAAGTTCGAAAAAAGAAAAAAAATGGGTATAACAAATATGTATTGAAATATGTAACATTATACGATAACCTATGTACATGTAAATACAATATGCTACAATGTAATACCGTATTTTGAAATGTATCTGTAAACACCCTAATAAAAAGATACTTTAAAAAAAAAAAGGTGTATTATAATTATTATCAAAAGGTGTATTATAATTATTATCAAAAGGTGTATTGTGTTTAAAAAAAACGTGCTAAGTTCAGGAAGTGCTCAGACTTTGCTTTAGTCTTTTATTCTATATACAATTGGGGGAAATTTGCCATAAAAGGTCACATGTCGCCAGGAGAAATAGAATTCTAAGGAGCAGAGAGATACACACGGGCAGTTCGAGAGGAGAGGGGAATCATTATGCATTGTGTTCCTTCAACAATAAGGTGTTTTGTAACCATGTAAATTCTTTTGTTATTGCGTAAAGGGAAAAAAAAACGAAATAAATAAAATAGACTTCTTCCAAAAAAAGAGAGAGCCATTACATGCAGCGATAGGAGATATAGGGAGCGGTTATACGGAGAGATAGGAGGAGTTATAGGGAGAGGTTATATGGAGAGATAGGAGGAGTTATAGGGAGAGGTTATACGGAGAGATAGGAGGAGTTATAGGGAGAGGTTATACGGAGAGATAGGAGTTATAGGGAGAGGTTATAGGGAGAGATAGGAGGAGTTAGAGGGAGAGGTTATATGGAGAGATAGGAGGAGTTATAGGGAGATATAGGAGGAGTTATAGGGAGAGGTTATATGGAGTGATAGGAGGGGTTCTAGGGAGAGGTTATATGGAGAGATAGGAGGAGTTATAGGGAGAGGTTATATGGAGAGATAGGACGCTTATACGGCGGATAGGTGCTTGGAGAGCTCAGGAGCGCGACGTTCTAGTCCGAGACGGCTTATATGCGCTAACAGGCAGGCACGCTCTATAGCGAGCGGTTATATGGAGAGATAGGAGTTACTAGGAGAGGTTACTATGGAGAGATAGGAGGGAGGTTATAGGGAGAGGTTATATGTACCATCTTCGCACGGTCGTCGAAACACGTGAGGGAGCGGTTATAGGCAGAGATAGGAGGAGTTAGGGAGCGGTTACTCTGGCGAGAACAGCAGTCTCTCACGTCTAACACTGTTCTCCTTAACAGCCACCCGTCTACCCCCCAGACCCCCCTGGATCTAGCCCCCCCCACAAAACACCCCACTCCCACCCCATGCCTCTGCCACACAGCCCCCAACACACCCCCCCCCCCCCCCGCCCCGCCAATGCCGGCCCTCCCGTCTGACTTGAGGGGCCCCCCAAGCCGCCGATTAACTATACTCTACACCCGGTCACCGTTTCGGCTGTCACCTGTTTCTCGAGACCCCCGCTCTTCTTCTATGCCAATTCTTTTGCAGATCATGCACTCGGGCAATATACTGTACCAGCATCAGCGGAGTGCCACTATACTCTAACTATAATCTACATACATACATGTTTGTGTGTATATATTGCATGTGAACGTCCAGTTACACAGAGATATTGCTTCCTCCCAGCAGCTTGTGGCAGAGCCGCAGCATGTGGCTGTGAGATCAGTTTCATTCAGTGACAGGTGTCTGCGCGGATATCAGATACACGCTGCGTTCTGCATTCAGCTGGAACCTCCCTGTTTGCTATTGTCTGCTGTTCTATGACTGTTTTATTGTATGGTGAAAGGAGGGAGTCTTAATCCAGTCGCTGCCAATCTACATACCTGCTCCATATAACCTCTCTAAGTATTACTCCATAGAACCTCTCCCAAGTATTACTCCATAGAACCTCTCCCAAGTATTACTCCATAGAACCTCTCCCAAGTATTACTCCATAGAACCTCTCCCAAGTATTACTCCATAGAACCTCTCCCAAGTATTACTCCATAGAACCTCTCCTAAGTATTACTCCATAGAACCTCTCCTAAGTATTACTCCATAGAACCTCTCCCAAGTATTACTCCATAGAACCTCTCCCAAGTATTACTCCATAGAACCTCTAAGTATTACTCCATATAACCTCTCCCAAGTATTACTCCATAGAACCTCTCCCAAGTATTACTCCATAGAACCTCTCCTAAGTATTACTCCATAGAACCTCTCCTAAGTATTACTCCATAGAACCTCTCCTAAGTATTACTCCATATAACTCCTCCTATAACTGCTCTCTCTCCATATAACTTATTCTAACAATCTTTAAAATATGGCAGCCATGGGGGAATCTTTCCACATAAAATTCCGCCCTGATCTCTGTGGCTTTGGGAATCGCTGCAGCGGACTTACCTCATTTAGGACCCTTCAACCAGCCCCCTAATAAAGCAGCGAGTGGTGTATATCCTGAGGGGTCAGGACTTGAAATCCAATTAAAACACACTATATACTATGGGACAGACATTAAGGGGGTCACGGAAGGGGTTACAGGGTTGAATGTATACACTTTATATGTTGCAGGGAGAAAGGGGTGGGGGGGTCTAACCCCTCCCTGCTGAGCCATACAACCGTAGGATCAGTGGAATGCAGAAGATTATAATGGAGCAGTGTGCAGCTCGCACACCCTGGGGAAAAGACAGAGCTCTCCTACAAATGCAGCTGCAGCCCAAACCCCAGGACTGACACACGAGCTGCCTGGGAGCTACAGCCAAATGGGCAGATGTTGTCACCAGGGCGTGCGTGCGCACACACACACACACACACACACTCGCACCTCTTTTTGGCGAGTGCCTGTGCCCGATTTATCTGTCGCAGTACGATGCTGTATACCGACCGGGGGGCTCAACTCCAGTGCTCAAGCCCCCCCCACCCCACCGAGTCAGGATTTCAGGATATCCCCGCTTCCGCACAGGTCACTCAATTAGAGGCTCAGTCTTCCACTGAGCCACCCGTGCTGAAGCGGGGATATCCTGAAAACCTAACCTGTTGGGTGGTCTTGAGGGCTGGAGTAAAAAACCCCGGTGTACAGAGCCCCCTGACATTGGCCGTTAAGGAAACACACACACACACACACACACACACACACACAAAAAGGAGGCACCTTGTCACAGGTTTTATTTATTTATTTTCTTAAAAAAAGGTAGGATGGGAAGCACAGGAGCAGGAGAGACTGTTTTAATCCTTAAACATCCAATAGAGAGAAGGGGTCAGGACTTTTGACAGTGAGAAGGGCTTCAAAAATCAGTCAATATATTAAAGCTTTTCCCTATTTAAAAAAAAAAAAAAATTATGAAGCAGCATCCTATATCCCAATGCAAGTGTGCGTTATTAGACAGGAGGTGCAGACCTTTACCAGGTCTGCCAAAGGTGGGAGGATTGGGGAGGGAGGATTCCAACTAGCCATGTGATTGGAGTAGCCTGGGAGAATTAGTGGAGGGTGGGATTCATGGTTAGGAGAAAGTATATTAACGACATTCTAGGTTGGATACAGCCAGAGACTTAAAAAAAAAAAATCGGGGAATCCTCTCGCCCGATAATGGAGCTGCAATGGTCTGAGGCAAAAAGGACACAGGTTTAGAGATATTGGGAGCCTGAAATGGGGTTGGCTTGGAGACTTCCTATCCAGTGAGCCAATCCGTGATGGTGTTTTTACTCTGCCTGCGAGCAAGATGGCCACCAGGCAAATGTTCCTGTTCCTGCCAGTCAGGAATGTGGTCACAGCTATGCCATCAACCAAGATGGCCAACACAACTTCCTGCCTGGTCAATTAGCATTGTTAACTAAAATGGCTGCCAGACAGCTTCCTGCCAAAACAACCAATTCTGAACAGCAACATAAACTCGGTCTGCCCACTACCAAGATGGCAGCAAGTCTTACTTCCTGCCGCCAAAAAGTGACAGAGCCCTGCCAGGGGCCCTCGCAGGAAAATGCCCAGTGGTCACATTGACCTATCACGCCACACGCGGTCAACAGGAGAGTGGAAAAGGGTCCTCAACTGAGTACAACTAGTGGCCACCCCAAGCGTTCCAGTGCAACTGATAAATGGGCTGGCGATTGTTTCTGCTGGGTAAGTCCTTTCAGCAGGTCACCGTGCTAGTCTGCTGCTTGCCCACAAAGTCCAAGATGAAGTCCACCTCGTTGTGCCCCAAGTACAACTCTGGCAGCTCCTCAATCCGGTCCAACCCCAACTCTACCACCAGAGACATCAAGACCTCCTCATCAACCAGGTCGGCGTCCATCACGTTGAGGATGGGCATGTGCTGGTGATGGTGGTGGATGGGTGCCACTCTGTATGGTGGGTGCCCCTGTACCAGTCCAGAGGTGCCCATCAGAGGGTGTCCCTGGTACTGCGTATTCAGCTTCTGAAGGTGCATTGTGGCCATTAGCTGCTGGGCACCCATATACGACTGGCTTTGCCCGGGGTATACCACGGGGCCTGGCATATGCTGGTTCATGCCAGCCCGTGCCCTCATGTTCCCATCAACGTGGGCAACCCCGTATTGCATCATCTGGTTGGTTGGCATAGTCCTGGCTGGGTGATGAGGGGGTCCTTGCATGGGGTTCATACCCACCCTATAATTCTGAAGTCCGCCATGCACCATCGGCATCATCATGGGGTCTGCCATCCCCTGCAACAAAAAACAGCAAAGGGTACCTTGTTACTGCTCAGTCCTGTGACCCCTTTTCCATGCGTGTCATAAGTATACAAGTTCCCGGACCCAAAAACAAGTCCGTCTGTCACTTTGCTACTACATGGTCACTGTTTAAGAGACTTTGGTTCTACATGGGACTTATATATAGGATACAAGTTGCAGCTATAACACACTGAAATATTGTCACTCAGCACCGGTATATACGGTAATGAGGACATCACACGCAAACACCAGATAACCAGATATCTGCACAGTCCTGTTAGTTACAAATAAAAGGTCCCTTAACACCGGGTCGGCTATATGCACCTCTTCACTGCCACAAGGGCCCATGTAGCCACTTGGACAGCAAAAGCAGGTCCTCTGGGAATGAAGGGGTTATAGGAATTAGAGAGAGATAAAAAAAAAAGTCCCCAACACTCTCCAGGTATAAACTTAAAACCAGTTTATTGCATCCAACAAGGCCCGACGTTTGGAACCATGCAGGCGCTAGACAAAGCGTGCGTGGTTCCAAACATGGCGCGATTTTCTCTTACCTTTTTGGATGTAATAAACTGCTTTTAATGTTTGTACCTGGAGTGCACGTGGACTTTCATATACATATTTAACGGCCATGGTTTGCCTGGTTTGGCGCTCAATCAAGGTAAGAAAGTATGGACTGCTCTGTTCTATAGCAGCTCTTTTTTACCTTTGAGTGCCCCAATAACACACACACACACGTTTTTAAAAAGTGGTCACCCGCAAGACAGGCCTTTTTGGGGGGGGGGGGGGACTGCACCTTTAATCATCAGCTCATTTCAGCTATGCAGAGAAATGAACCTACAGACTAATCAGCGAGTATTTAATTAAAAGGCACCGCTATCATTCAAATCAGTGGAGCTGCACACGCTATATAAAAAGGATATGCCAGTCCCAGGTACGCTGGCACCGCCAAAACCCCCAAATCCTACTGATTTATCCCCTATTGTGTTTCCAAGGATTGGCTTCTATCCCGCAGCAGCGACAGCAGTGAGGGGGGTTTCCTCCACTGGTCTCTTCTTCACCCCTACAGCTCGCAGGCTAATAACCTGGCTCATTACACAAGTGCAGCGCAGGGGAAATAAACAGGGGGAAGAGCAGCAAGTGCATGGTAATAGAAAGGCAAAGAGAGACCCGTTCCCAAGAGCTTACAATCCAAGTGGCGTATTGGGAGACGTACAGGAAGCGTCAAACATTAAAAGTGCGACACGGTGAATTTTCAGCTGGGATTTAAAAGTGGGAAGGGGCGTTGCTTGACGGATATCGGTAAGAAGAGATTTCTATGGGACTACACCCCTATTCATGTCTTGCGCTCATCGATTCAGTTTACACCATCTCACCCTTCCTGTAGGAGCGCGAGCGGGTGTAAAAGGTGGGCTGAGCGCGTAGGGGTGCGAGGAAAAACTAAAAATCGGAACGGGACGAATTCTGTAGTTTATACGGAGATCAACACTACTGATTCCCTCCCCTGCTGTCTCTCCAAGTCTCCCAACATACCACGTAGATTGTAAGCTCTCTGGGGCAGGGGTTTCCTTTCCCATGGTCTGACTTTGCTGCGCTTATTGTATTATTATTATTATAAGTTCCTGTATATATACAGTATATATAAATAGAAAGCCAGAGAGATTTGAGGAGGTCAGAAGCAGATAAAGAGTCTAGAAGAGCAGGAGATGACTCAGGCAGCAGCAGCATTGCGAAGGGATAGTGAGGGGGGAGGAAGGGGCAGATCTGCAAGGTTGTAGAGGGAGAGACAGCGTTTACATGAGGAGAGAGAGAGTCCAATGTAACCGCTGGGCAACATAGTTGGCAGACTGGGTGGACTGTAACAGAGAAGGGAACAATGGGGCATTGATTGGTGGAGCGAGGAAGGGGGTGGGGAGGGAGTAGGAGAACCTCAGTTTTAGACATGACGTGTGAGGTGATGAAGGGCTGCCTAGGCAGACAGGCTCTCTGATTTGTGACTGAACTGCAGGTGTACGGTCAGGTGCACACAGAGGTCATTGTGCGACATTTGCCTAGAGAGGATAGCTGGGGCCGGAGCAGTGCATGGAAGTCGCCCAGCGACAGTGCGTGTATAGAGAGAAGAGAGTAGGGGGACCTACAGCGAGATCCAGGAGAGGGCCGTGACAGGGATGCCAAGATGTGACGAATGTGCCGGAGGAGGTGTAGTCAACAGGATGGAAAGCTGAGAACAGATCAAGGCGCACCAGAATGGAGCAGTTACCTGTAGATTTAGCAACATGAAGGTCATTAGCTACTTTAAGTGCAGTTCCAGTTGAATTCCTGAGAATAGGTGGAACAATAACATGCTTAAATAAAGAGGCTTTACCTCTTGGGGTGGAGGGGTGTTTGTTTTTCATGTTATTTATTTACTTATTTTTAACCAGGTCCATACCCTCACTCCTACGTTTAGCGCCTCTTTGCTCTAGCACATTTCCACTCCGGAGACCCCCTCCGTTTGTGTCAAAAACACCCCTCACCCCCAGTTAGAAAGCAGAGCAGGGGGCTCAAGAGCTGAACTGCATGGCTGAGCTCCGGCCCCCCCTGCTTCCCGAGTTACATAGATCTGAAGGGGCTGTTGGTAACAGCTCAGGCCGGGCACAGAAGAGGTCAAGCAGGCCAAAAGTAACGGGACCTCATCCCTTGCGTCTTTCCAGTGGCCTAAACGCTGTGGAACCTTTAAAAATAGAAGTGTGTTACAGGCATCACCTTTAGGACGGAAGCATCATGGAGAGCAAGGGTTCCCCAGAGCGGAAATAAGTGCTTCAGCGTAAGAAACCCTCCTCTTCCCACTCTGGTGGAGTTAAAAGCAAAGCTCCTGTAAAAAGAGATAGAACGGTGCTAGATCAAAGAGAGCAGCCAAGGATAGGAGGACAGGGACCTGGGCGAGAGGTTTATGGAGACGGAATGGCCAATGGAACGCAGGAGTTTAGAGAGGAGAAACTGGAGGCCCGAGTGTGAGGGACGCGAGAGGGAAGACGAGAGGTTACCGACAGTGTGGGAAAATAAGAGATGGAGAAAAATCAGACAGCGCAGTTTGAAGTAAAGACGCGCGCAAGGTAGTGGCTGTCCTTATGGGTGCTAGAAGCAGTTCACTGGTGGACCCCTGTAGGGATCCGGGAGTCCCGCCACCCTCGACGCGCTCCCGGCTTACCTCGGTCCGAGACCGGGTCCTCCGCTCCCTGCAACACTTCATCTTGTCCTTCCTCCACCAACCTCCGTACTACGCGCACACACGCAGCTAAATGTGGAATCTCCTGGTCCCGCCTCCAGGTTGCGCCCGCTCGGTGACGTCACGCGCACACCACATCACCCGGCCTCATCAGGGATCCTCCCCACACCTGTCTCCTGCATCTGAACAGCCTACCACAGCCAGCCTTACTGACGTGTCTACTCACAGCCTGCACTTCTCATTGGTCATTGCTCCCTTTATATGCTCAGCTTGCCCTCTGGCAAATTGGCTGAGCATAAACCTTTGTTGTTTCGAAGTGTTCACTGCATCCCTTGCCTCCACAGTCTTGTCTTGAAATCTTGGTTCCTAGCTACCCTGTTCCTGACCCGGCTAGCTGTTGGACTCCGATCTTCTATACTCCTCACCTCGGCTACCAACGACAATCCGCACCTCTCCAACCCAGACCTCAGCAAACGTACCACGACAAGCCTCATCTCTCCAATCCTGACCACGGCTAATAGTACCTGCAACGATCCGCACCTCTCCAACCATCTCGACTACCCTTACCTCTCCAAACCCAACCCGGCTACCTCGACCACTCTACACTCCAAACGCGGCTGTGGGTGGCGTTATATATCTGTCCCCATCTCGGCCTCGCGGTCACGCCTTGTTTGCGGTGAGCACTCCGTTACAACCCCAAAAGGAAGTAGTAAAAGAGAGGAGGCCAGATGCCCAAGAAATAGAGGGGTGATCAATGTGGCACTCAAAGTCCTAAGAGCAGAGTGTGCGTGCGAGTCAGAACAGAGCAAGAAGAATAACCAAGATGCAAAAAGTCCGAAAGGAAAATGAAGTGGGAGGATGTAGCCTTAGATTGCAGCAACGCGAGTGAGAGTGGAGAGGAAAAGCAATACAGTGTGGACCTGAAAGTATCATGAGAATGCCAGGGAAGCAGGTGTAGGTAAGGGGGGTGGGGGGTGAAGAGAGCAGGTGTAGGTAAAGGGGGGGGGGGGAGAGCAGGTGTAGGTAAGGGGGGGGGAAAGCTGAAACTTGCGGCCAGAAGGAAAAGGGAATTCCCATCCCACGGGGCGAGGTGTGTGTGACACAATCCACCCAAGGACAGGACTACCGCCAGACCGGGAGTCAAGTTCCAGTTAGTGCAAAAGGAGTGAAGAGGTCTAGCACAGCTAGTATCGTGTGAGAGAGCAAATATTCCAGAGAACGCATGAAAGAGGGAGAAGCCCTGGGCATGCGGAGGGGGGGATAGCCGGGTGGAAGGGTTAGACCAGAAGTGGCCAACTCCAACCCTTAAGGGCCATCAACAAGTTAAGGATAGCCCTGCTTCAGTACAGGTGGCTCATTCAGTGCCTGAGCCACCTGTGCTGAAGCAGGGATATCCTTAAAACCTAACCTGCTGATGGTCCTTGAGAACTGGAGTTGGCCACTCCTGGGTTAGACCCTTTAAAGAGATGGTAGTCAAGAGCAACTGGGAATGTGGTACGGGCCCAGCGCTCAAGTGTACATCTTTCCATTTCCAGGGGGTACCTATAGGTGGTAGGAGAATCAGGGAGCGCAGTAAACCGGTAAAACACAAAAGAAAATAGTGCAACTCTGTATGTGTAATATCAGTCATGAGCGGTACCTATAGATATCAGCATCACATTCATGTACCAATTCATCCACAGTGCCTGGTTAGAAGCCTACCTTCTTGTAAAGATGGTTAAAAAAAAAAAAATACATATATGTGTGTGTGTGTGTGTGTGTGTGTGTGTGTGTGTGTGTGTGTGTGTGTGTGTGTGTGTGTGTGTGTGTGTGTGTGTGTGTGTGTGTGTGTATCAAAGTGAAAGTGTATTTGTCTCAGAAAAATGTAACTAAAATATTGTTTTTTGGCGTTGGTTTCTTTTTTTTTTTAAAGAAAAGGCCAACATTTAATTTTATCGTAGAGAACAGACACACACACACACACACACACACACACACACACACACTTCACTGCCAGAGAGCCCTGGATTCCGGGAACACAGGGGTTAAACCCCGCCCCCTCTAACACCGCATGCTCTACTTAATAAGAGGATTGGAGTTTAAGGTTAAACAAAGCCATGGTTATATGGGGTCTGCTGTGGGAATGGAAAATAGCGTTTATTAAATAAAAAGGGAGTGAAAATATGGATTAGGAGACCATGCAAGACGAGAGATACATATCCAGACATTAAAACAGGCTCTATACACAGATCTGCGAGGGGTGAGTGTGTGTGTGTAGTAATAATAATAATAATAATAATAATAATAATATATATAGAAACACACACACACTATATTTTTCCTTTTTCTTATATAGCGCTTACAGTATACACAGCGCTGTATGTAGTATCTAGCAGGTACAATTAGTCCCTACTCCGTTGCGTTTACAATCTAATTTTGGCACCTGAGTAACAAGGAGAGAATGAGAAATAATATACGGTATCTCTTCATAAATCATGCCCCTTAATGTGGCCTAATAGGATGCAGAACAACCAAACATCTCACGATCCCACAAAGGAGAGAGAATGGATCACTGTGTTTAGACGGGCACGGTGATTATAGGTTTGTTTTCTGAACGCAAATACATGTAATATATATATATTGTAGTGCAAGCTTGCAGATGTGGAAATAATAGGATTGTATCTGCAGCTTTCCATCTGGATCTGCATTAAAGCTCTATGGGAGCTGATCTGAAAACAAAAGCTCCTTAAACAAAAACGTATAACCCCTTCCCACAAGAGATAAAGGGACAAAGCAATGACTTCACGTTAACACTATGCCAGTGTGGCTGTAAATACTTCAGTGTAATAATTAATAGAATCCTATGACAGGCTGATGTCTACATTAAAAGAAGATAATGAGATGTGCCATTTTAATGCAGTTTCATGTAATACAATCTGACCAGATCAATTCGTAATGTTGCTCCTTAATAACAATACCTTTGCTACGTTCAAATTTTATTTAATGCAGATTTTAAACAAAAAGCAGGGTTATTAATATATTCTACACCTCAAAATCCACTTAACCTGCTTTTCCATTACTTTCAAGTTTAAATAAATAAAATATATATCTTTACTTCCAAGCATATATGTATTCTTGTATTATTTTAATTCCCTGTACTGTATTCTTTGTGAAGCGCCGAGTACACTTTTGGCGCTATATAAATAAAGACATACAATACAATACGGACAACCTGATCCTACAATTTATTGATAGACTGACAAGTTTGACAGGAGATAAATAGGAATTTTGTTGTTTTTTTTAACAATGTTATATACTCACCCAAATTAAAGGATCAAAAGATCAGCACCTAATGAAATCCAATCAGGGGGGTAAAATGAAGAAGAAAGTGGATAGTCCAGAGGAAAATGTAGTTTTTACTGCAGCTGGAGACACAAAAGGAAAAAAAAACCACTTCCTATAACAAAGTGCACTGCTAATAGGATTTTATATATGGATGGGAGGCAGCAGAGAGGGGGTGTGGCATCGTAGCCACGCCCCGTGTCTAGTGATTGGCTGAAATGGATCAACAGGAAGTAAAGTGGTTTGATGACTCCAGGTTCTGCCCATGTGTTTGTTTTTGAAAGGATCATATTCCTCTGCACACAATACAGTGCTTTTATACTCTGTCTGTTTGGGGGGGGGAAGAGAGGGTGTGAACTGCCTTCATGTTTACTGCTTCACTGCTTCAATGTGTTTGTTTTGATCAGTGGTTTAAGGAAATAATACTGTGCACAATTAGAAATAAAATCCATTGGTGCAAATATTTAGTGTATATATATTATCTCCAATAAAGAATATCACGTGTGAGCACATTCACATGTCTTAGACAGGTCTGCAACCCTGCCTTTCAACCCTTATCACCTAGCATAGAGAGCTTGCACTGCAGCAAGGGATTCTGAGAAATGACACACACATACACATATATATATATATATATATATACACATATATATATATATATATATATACCTGCATCTCAAAAGCTTGCACAAATAAAAGCATCTGATCTCTTCTCCCAGCGATATTACTATGAGTGAAGCCAAAAAAAAGGTTTTTACTTTAAAACCGTGCATCCTGGAATGTGATCTGTGACTGAAGTCTATGTGTATACATATAATTAGTGTAGTTTGTTTTCTTTTTTTTTTTTAAGAAAAGTATATTATACATCATCTTCACTAATACTTTTCCGTCCCCTGCTAGATGAAGGCCTCCACAATGAACTTCCATGTATAGCGGTTTGAAGCCTCTCTTCTCTGTGTCTCCAACACGTTTTCTGATTCCATCCTCCTATCTTACTTTGGTCTTGGACTTTTAATTTCCCTTGGAATCCAGTTGAGTGCCATTTTAGTCCAACGATGGCCATTTTTTCTTGTGATATGTCCGGCCCACTGCCATCTTCATGTTTTCACCCTTGTTACGATGTCACAGACATCTGTTTGGTTTCTAACCTAATTATTATTTTTCCGGTCTCTTCTGGTAATACCCACCATGCAGCTCAACATACTGCTCTGCATTGTCAGAAGCTTCTGAATTGTCTTCACATTTAGGGTCCAAGTTTCACATCGATACGTGAACACGGACAGAGTACACTAGTCGAAAACGTCGCTCTTGAGGCACTGTGTAAGGTTCCCATGAAATATTGTCTTGTTTCTTCCAAATGCCTCCATCCCGTCCTCATTGATTTCATTTGAAAGGAGCCCATCCATTGTTGGCCAATGTAGACATAGTTCTCGACTTCTGGTTCTATTCCATTTAATTAGATTCTTGTAGAGTTGACACATTTGTGGAACATCACTTTGATCTTGCTGAGATTCATAGGAAGACCCACCTTCTCATTGTATAAGACACACACACACACACACACAAACACACAAAAACACACATACTAACCAAAACAGAGTATAGAGCAGGGGTAGCCAACTCCAGTCCTCAAGAACTACCAACAAGTCAGGTTTTCCGCATATCCCTGCTTCAGCGCAGGTGTCTCAGTCAACAACTGAGCCATGGATTGAGCCACCTGTGCTGAAGCACTGATATAAAAACCTGACCTGTTGGGCTGGAGTTGGCTACTCCCTGGTACAGAGTATAAAATACAGTATTCTAAAGTCTTGAATTCCTGATTTACCTAATAAGTTTGCACTTTTAACCCTTTAACCGACATCCTTATGATACATTTTGCAAAGGTTTAAAAACGGGGTCAAATGCATTATTTTTGCTTAAAAATCCTAATCTTATATATGATTTCCATTTCCATTTCCCCCCTTTTATCACCCTAGTCACAAATGTCACAGAGAAATCATTTGAATGTCCAATACTGATAGCCACTTTAGCATTTTCTACAATCCACTTCATAACTCAGCCCTGATCCCTACGGCACTGGAATCTTCGCTGCAAGCTTTCTTGTTCGATCCGGCCTCATAACCAGCGATTAACAGATCGATGACCCTATTACACATAGACTTATAGGACCCCCCCCCTTACACACGTCAGGTTCCCCCATAGACGCCTATAGTATCACTCTCATACACCCAGCAGTTGTCCTATACACCTCTACAGGATCAACCTCTTACACACTGCAGCTGGCTCCATAGACTTTAATAAGACCCCCCTCTTAAAGCAGAACATTCCCTTATGAGTGAATCTGTAGGATGGAATCCCTATGGCTTTGACAGCTGTCTGTTGAGACGTTTTCCCAGGCTGCCCCCTGTATGCTGGTGCCACAATCCCAATTCCCCCCTTCACACCCCAGCAGGGATCCCAGCTCTGTGACTGGAGTCTGCCTCCAACCTCCCTGATTCTTTTATCTGAACCTCACTGGCTGACTCTTTCATCCTATCTTTAGTGCTGGCTTTTAACAGCCCTTTCATTGTAATGTTATTTATAAGGTCACAGCATTGAACTTAACCCCTTCAATCCCCAAACCCCTTCAAAAAGTTAGGATCTCCCCTTTATATACATTATTTTCCCCTATACTCATCAGTGGGATCATCAAATTACATATTTGGGTATCCCCTATAAAGTTGAATAAAGTCATGATCACCCTAATGTTAAACAGATCATTCCCCCCCCTTTGACTTATACAATTACCCTATTACATTCATCGATTACCCCCATAAACTTGAATATGAATACCCTCTTACATAGATCAGATGAGCCCATGTGCTTTAATAGGATCACCCCCTTACACAAATCAGTTACCCCTTACACTTTAATGGGATTACTCTCCTATACACATCAATCGGCCCCCTATCCTTTAATGGGATTCCCTCTTACGCACATCAGTTGGCCCAACATTGGCTGGGGGGGTTTGAAAGTGAAAGAAGTTCTTGGGGTGGTTTAGGAAAAAAAACAATCTTGTAGAAACTAGGTGGGTTTGGTACGGTATATTTATAAAATGTCCTTGTTTTTAAGCTGTTGCAACTTGTCCTGCTGTTTTCTGTACGCTGTGCACTTCCACACCCAGCGCTAAAAATAAAACCTTATAAACACACAATCCTATGAATCAGATAATACAGTATAATTAAGGTTCTGAACATACTGTACATTCCTACATGGGAATGTAAGCGTATGTGATCTTGTTTATTAGGATCTTATTATAGGATTATTTGGGATAAATGATTAAACCGGTGAACAGAGTACTGCTACCCTTTTAATTAGCAATGCCGCAGCACTATTAATTTTATAGTTAGGGTTTATTTGGGATATGTATCTCATAGGATTCCTTACTTTGGAGTAAAGGATCTTTAGTTGATCTTATCAACAGGGTTTTCTTTAGGATTCCTTCCTGTTTGAAACACTGCAGGAGCTTATCTAATCAATGGGATGTCGATATGATTACCCTCCTTAGGATCCACAGCTTATCAATGCACAAATCTGTCTATATACCATAGCCTAATAATATTTATTATTAATAATATTTTTATTAATCACCATATCTTAACTGATGCTAGTTCTGTCTCCTTCTGCATATAATTTTTTATCATCTTTATTATTGTAATATATATATATGTGTATATATATATATATATATATATATATATATATATATATATATATATATATATATATATTTTTGTAAGCATCTTTATATTTTATATTGTCTGTCATTTAGATCTCGTTAACAATATTTCTTTGAATATTCCATATTAATCTGTCTTGCGTGCTATTTCTTTAACGAGCTGTGTAAGTAATAATAATAATGTGGATTGGGCCCATTCACTTATATTTAGTCTTTTTGTGTTGTGGAGTTTTTGATTTTCATCAAACGTTAAAAAAAAAAATACAAAAGGCGAAAAATTTGCTGTTTTTTCGTAAAGTTCAACCATTTTATATATATATATTTTTTTTTAAAGCAACTAAATTTTACTCCCTGTCCCCACGGAAAAAATATGTAGAATCCGAGGGTAAACACTTTGGAGGGTTTGGTTCAAATTTCGCGCCGATCCAAGAATGTGTTCAGATGTTTGATTTTCTGTTCAAAAGTGGGATTCTCAAACAACTTGACTGGGAATTCGAATCAAACATCGAACCCGCGAACGTGCCCGTCCCTAAATAATATTATTACCATTGTGTATTGTTAATCCCAATATTATATATATATATATATATATAATACGGTATCGTCTATTCATTTTTGAGATATATACACACACACACACACACACACACACACACACACACACACACACACACACACACACACACACACACACACACACACACACACACACACACACACACACACACACACACACAAAAAGAACAGACATTACCCAACCAACGGGGCATGGAGAAATGATGCAGCACACGACAATTAGTTGAACAAAAATAGTATAATTGAGTCCAACGAGACCAACATTTCCGACCTGTACTAAGGGCCTTCCTCGGGCCCTTTATATTTAATTTAGATCTAGCTGATAAAAAATAATAATAATACTATATTGTATACTAATTTTGCTGTCTGCAATAATTATTGGGAATCTTTTAGCCTCAATCCTTAAAATGTTCGCAGATACTATATATACCAATTAAAATGTTCGCAGATACTATATATACCAATTAAAATGTTCGCAGATACTATATATACCAATTAAAATGTTCGCAGATACTATATATACCAATTAAAATGTTCGCAGATACTATATATACCAATTAAAATCTTCACATATATGTGAAGCACTTTCCAGGCCCAGTCCCAGCTGCATAAATCTTTGCGGCGCCGACCGGCCCGCCAACAGTTTGTACGGGTGATGACCTGGCACCCCGTGGCAGCTGACCAAGAGCAGGGGGCCGCGCGGCTCTAACTGCTGAGGAGGGCCCAGCCTTTGGAGGATCACAGAAGTTGTGCACAACGTCTGGATGGGCCCTACCAGTATTGGCCAGATAGGCGTCCCTGAGACACCTGGCCCGGGACAGTTGTCCGGGCGCTTCCCCACCTGTCGGCGTCCCTGGGCACAGGAAGATAAAATGACTTCCCCAAGGTCACAAGGAGATAACACCGGATTTGAAACGGGCTCTTGAGCCTCAGTCGGAGTAGTTGTTTTTAGAGTCAGTGCCTTTACTCATTGAGCCGCTCCTTCAGATGTTAATTGGGGCATTTCAAAGAGATCCGACAAACGTAACCCATTAGTGGATTCCAGGACTCGTAGAGTCGCCCCTGGGAACACAGTGACCTGATGCTAGTGATGTGTTTAATGGATTACACGGTCAGTCCCATGTAGGACCAAAGTGACTTGATGACAGTGTCATGTTTAATGTGTTATAGGGTCGGTGTATACATTCGACAAAATTATTTTATGCGTGTGCATAAGGTGCATGATTAAGCCATTATACTTCCAACGATGATATCATAGCTTGGGTTACAATTATGTGAGTAAACAACGATGTTATCATTCATTAAGGAGAGGATACAGACCTCTCACACCTTCTTAATACACAGATATCAGGAACACGGACCTCTCACTCCTTCTTAATACACAGATATCAGGAACACAGACCTCTCACTCCTTCTTAATACACAGATATCAGGGACACGGACCTCTCACACCTTCTTAATACACAGATATTCCCTGATGAAGAGACCCCTGTGGTTTCGAAACGCGTTGGAATAGAATATTTTGTGAACCCTGGACTTTGCACCACTCCTTTGAGAACCAGCTCGGTGTTTAGAAAGATCGCGACGCGCTGTCGCCGCCGAGTGACGTCACGAACCCGGAAGCGCCGGATCAGAGAGTTGAACAGCGTGTGTCCCGCTGCCGCAGAGATTTCTGAACCTGCGGACATCACTCTTCTGCACTACGAGTTGGCTGAACCTTTTGCTATCTTACCGGAGATCTTCCAGGCTTTATCCTGAGACTGAGCGATCGTGACGGGGAGAGTTACGTGCCTAAACCGATGACATCTCCACTGGCGTCCTGTTTGGTGCTTGGGTAACAATAACCCTGAAATGCCTGTTTAAATTGTTTTAATGTACGCTTAATACTTACCTCACTTGATTGGTTATCAATATAATTTTTAATGCACTATGAGCGTTGTGCGCTGTGTTTTTTGTATTTTTTATCAGGGACACGGACCTCTCACACCGTCTTAATACACAGATATCAGGGACACGGACCTCTCACACCGTCTTAATACACAGATATCAGGGACACGGACCTCTCACACCTTCTTAATACACAGATATCAGGGACACGGACCTCTCACACCGTCTTAATACACAGATATCAGGGACACGGACCTCTCACATCTTCTTAATACACAGATATCAGGGACACGGACCTCTCACACCGTCTTAATACACAGATATCAGGGACATGTACCTCTCACACCTTCTTAATACACAGATATCAGGGACATGTACCTCTCACACCTTCTTAATACACAGATATCTGGGACACGGACCTCTCACACCTTCTTAATACACAGATATCAGGGACACGGACCTCTCACATCTTCTTAATTCACAGATATCAGGGACACGGACCTCTCACTCCTTCTTAATACACAGATATCAGGGACGTGTACCTCTCACACCTTCTTAATACACAGATATCAGGGACACGGACCTCTCACACCTTCTTAATACACAGATATCAGGGACATGTACCTCTCACTCCTTAATACACAGATATCAGGGACACGGACCTCTCACACCTTCTTAATACACAGATATCAGGGACATGTACCTCTCACTCCTTCTTAATACACAGATATCAGGGACACGGACCTCTCACACCTTCTTAATACACAGATATCAGGGACACGGACCTCTCACACCTTCTTAATACACAGATATCAGGGACATGTACCTCTCACTCCTTCTTAATACACAGATATCAGGGACACGGACCTCTTACACCTTCTTAATACACAGATATCAGGGACACGGACCTCTCACACCTTCTTAATACACAGATATCAGGGACACGTACCTCTCACTCCTTAATACACAGATATCAGGGACACGGACCTCTCACACCTTCTTAATACACAGATATCAGGGACATGTACCTCTCACACCTTCTTAATACACAGATATCAGGGACACGGACCTCTCACACCTTCTTAATACACAGATATCTGGGACACGGACCTCTCACACCTTCTTAATACACAGATATCTGGGACACGGACCTCTCACTCCTTCTTAATACACAGATATCAGGGACATGTACCTCTCACACCTTAATACACAGATATCAGGGACACGGACCTCTCACTCCTTCTTAATACACAGATATCAGGGACACGGACATCTCACACCTTCTTAATACACAGATATCAGGGACACGTACCTCTCACTCCTTCCTATACACAGATATCAGGGACACGTACCTCTCACTCCTTCTTAATACACAGATATCAGGGACACATACCTCTCATCTCCAAATATACAGACACCAGGAACACATACCTCTCACCTCCTTCTAATAAACATACACCAGGGATACATACCTCTCACCTCCGTCTAATACACAGACATCAGGGATACATACCTCTCACCCCCGTCTAATAGACAGATATCAGGGACACATACCTCTCACCTCCGTCTAATACACAGATATCAGGGACACATACCTCTCACCTCCGTCTAATACACAGACACCAAGGACACATACCTCTCACCTCCGTCTAATAGACAGATATCAGGGACACATACCTCTCACCTCCGTCTAATACACAGACACCAGGAACACATACCTCTCACCTCCGTCTAATACACAGATACCAGGGACACATACCTCTCACCTCCGTCTAATAGACAGATGTCAGGAACACATACCTCTCACCTCCGTCTAATAGACAGACGTCAGGAACACATACCTCTCACCTCCGTCTAATACACAGACACCAGGGACACATACCTCTCACCTCCGTCTAATAGACAGATATCAGGGACACATACCTCTCACCTCCGTCTAATACACAGACACCAGGAACACATACCTCTCACCTCCGTCTAATAGACAGACGTCAGGAACACATACCTCTCACCTCCGTCTAATACACAGACACCATGGACACATACCTCTCACCTCCGTCTAATAGACAGACGTCAGGAACACATACCTCTCACCTCCATCTAATATACAGACACTAGGGACTCTTACTTCACACCCTCCTTATGTATTCTATATATATTTTCCTAAATTGAATCAAACTAAATTAGTAAGTAACTAAAACGTAGAATCAAACACCTTTGGTGTGTGCTTGGAAGACTACTTAATTATTTAGGGCTGTGCTGTATTTAGTATCGTAGCTACTGCTCTAATTAACAATGTACAATGTGTTCCATGGGCAGTTAAGACCCCCAAATTAGCAAAAATATTTTTTAAACAATGTAAATCTATAACTCCTCCTATCTCTCCATATAACCTCTCCCTATAACTCCTCCTATCTCTCCATATAACCTCTCCCTATAACTCCTCCTATCTCTCCCTATAACTCCTATCTCTCCATATAACCTCTCCCTATAACTCCTATCTCTCCATATAACCGCTCCCTATAACTCCTCCTATCTCTCCATATAACCTCTCCCTATAACTCCTCCTATCTCTCCATATAACCTCTCCCTATAACTCCTCCTATCTCTCCATATAACCTCTCCCTATAACTTCTCCTATCTCTCCATATAACCGCTCCCTATAACTCCTCCTATCTCTCCCTATAACTCCACCTATCTCGCCATATAACCGCTCCCTATAACTCCTCCTATCTCTCCCTATAACTCCTCCTATCTCTCCATATAACCGCTCCCTATAACTCCTCCTATCTCTCCCTATAACTCCTCCTCTCTCCATATATCCGCTCCCTATAACTCCTCCTATCTCTCCATATAACCTCTCCCTATGACTCCTCCTATCTCTCCATATTACCTCTCCCTATAACTCCTATCTCTCCATATAACCGCTCCCTATAACTCCTCCTATCTCTCCATATAAACGCTCCCTATAACTCCTCCTATCTCTCCATATAACCTCTCCCTATAACTCCTCCTATCTCTCCATATAACCGCTCCCTATAACTCCTCCTATCTCTCCATATAAACGCTCCCTATAACTCCTCCTATCTCTCCATATAACCTCTTCCTATAACTCCTCCTATCTCTCCATATAACCTCTCCCTATAGCTCCTCCTATCTCTCCATATAACCGCTCCCTATAACTCCTCCTATCTCTCCATATAACCTCTCCCTATAACTCCTCCTATCTCTCCATATAACCTCTCCCTATAACTCCTCCTATCTCTCCATATAACCGCTCCCTGTAACTCCTCCTATCTCTCCCTATAACTCCTCCCATCTCTCCATATAACCTCTCCCTATAACTCCTCCTTTCTCTCCATATAACCTCTCCCTATAACTCCTCCTATCTCTCCATATAACCTCTCCCTATAACTCCTCCTATCTCTCCATATAACCGCTCCCTGTAACTCCTCCTATCTCTCCCTATAACTCCTCCCATCTCTCCATATAACCTCTCCCTATAACTCCTCCTATCTCTCCCTATAACTCCTATCTCTCCATATAACCTCTCCCTATAACTCCTATCTCTCCATATAACCGCTCCCTATAACTCCTCCTATCTCTCCATATAACCTCTCCCTATAACTCCTCCTATCTCTCCATATAACCTCTCCCTATAACTCCTCCTATCTCTCCATATAACCTCTCCCTATAACTTCTCCTATCTCTCCATATAACCGCTCCCTATAACTCCTCCTATCTCTCCATATAAACTCTCCCTATAACTCCACCTATCTCGCCATATAACCGCTCCCTATAACTCCTCCTATCTCTCCCTATAACTCCTCCTATCTCTCCATATAACCGCTCCCTATAACTCCTCCTATCTCTCCCTATAACTCCTCCTCTCTCCATATATCCGCTCCCTATAACTCCTCCTATCTCTCCATATAACCTCTCCCTATGACTCCTCCTATCTCTCCATATTACCTCTCCCTATAACTCCTATCTCTCCATATAACCGCTCCCTATAACTCCTCCTATCTCTCCATATAAACGCTCCCTATAACTCCTCCTATCTCTCCATATAACCTCTCCCTATAACTCCTCCTATCTCTCCATATAACCGCTCCCTATAACTCCTCCTATCTCTCCATATAAACGCTCCCTATAACTCCTCCTATCTCTCCATATAACCTCTTCCTATAACTCCTCCTATCTCTCCATATAACCTCTCCCTATAGCTCCTCCTATCTCTCCATATAACCGCTCCCTATAACTCCTCCTATCTCTCCATATAACCTCTCCCTATAACTCCTCCTATCTCTCCATATAACCTCTCCCTATAACTCCTCCTATCTCTCCATATAACCGCTCCCTATAACTCCTCCTATCTCTCCCTATAACTCCTCCTCTCTCCATATATCCGCTCCCTATAACTCCTCCTATCTCTCCATATAACCTCTCCCTATGACTCCTCCTATCTCTCCATATTACCTCTCCCTATAACTCCTATCTCTCCATATAACCGCTCCCTATAACTCCTCCTATCTCTCCATATAAACGCTCCCTATAACTCCTCCTATCTCTCCATATAACCTCTCCCTATAACTCCTCCTATCTCTCCATATAACCGCTCCCTATAACTCCTCCTATCTCTCCATATAAACGCTCCCTATAACTCCTCCTATCTCTCCATATAACCTCTTCCTATAACTCCTCCTATCTCTCCATATAACCTCTCCCTATAGCTCCTCCTATCTCTCCATATAACCGCTCCCTATAACTCCTCCTATCTCTCCATATAACCTCTCCCTATAACTCCTCCTATCTCTCCATATAACCTCTCCCTATAACTCCTCCTATCTCTCCATATAACCGCTCCCTGTAACTCCTCCTATCTCTCCCTATAACTCCTCCCATCTCTCCATATAACCTCTCCCTATAACTCCTCCTTTCTCTCCATATAACCTCTCCCTATAACTCCTCCTATCTCTCCATATAACCTCTCCCTATAACTCCTCCTATCTCTCCATATAACCGCTCCCTGTAACTCCTCCTATCTCTCCCTATAACTCCTCCCATCTCTCCATATAACCTCTCCCTATAACTCCTCCTATCTCTCCCTATAACTCCTATCTCTCCATATAACCTCTCCCTATAACTCCTATCTCTCCATATAACCGCTCCCTATAACTCCTCCTATCTCTCCATATAACCTCTCCCTATAACTCCTCCTATCTCTCCATATAACCTCTCCCTATAACTCCTCCTATCTCTCCATATAACCTCTCCCTATAACTTCTCCTATCTCTCCATATAACCGCTCCCTATAACTCCTCCTATCTCTCCATATAAACTCTCCCTATAACTCCACCTATCTCGCCATATAACCGCTCCCTATAACTCCTCCTATCTCTCCCTATAACTCCTCCTATCTCTCCATATAACCGCTCCCTATAACTCCTCCTATCTCTCCCTATAACTCCTCCTCTCTCCATATATCCGCTCCCTATAACTCCTCCTATCTCTCCATATAACCTCTCCCTATGACTCCTCCTATCTCTCCATATTACCTCTCCCTATAACTCCTATCTCTCCATATAACCGCTCCCTATAACTCCTCCTATCTCTCCATATAAACGCTCCCTATAACTCCTCCTATCTCTCCATATAACCTCTCCCTATAACTCCTCCTATCTCTCCATATAACCGCTCCCTATAACTCCTCCTATCTCTCCATATAAACGCTCCCTATAACTCCTCCTATCTCTCCATATAACCTCTTCCTATAACTCCTCCTATCTCTCCATATAACCTCTCCCTATAGCTCCTCCTATCTCTCCATATAACCGCTCCCTATAACTCCTCCTATCTCTCCATATAACCTCTCCCTATAACTCCTCCTATCTCTCCATATAACCTCTCCCTATAACTCCTCCTATCTCTCCATATAACCGCTCCCTGTAACTCCTCCTATCTCTCCCTATAACTCCTCCCATCTCTCCATATAACCTCTCCCTATAACTCCTCCTTTCTCTCCATATAACCGCTCCCTATAACTCCTCCTATCTCTCCATATAACCACTCCCTATAACTCCTATCTCTCCATATAACCGCTCCCTATAACTCCTCCTATCTCTCCATATAACCTCTCCCTATAACTCCTCCTATCTCTCCATATAACCGCTCCCTGTAACTCCTCCTATCTCTCCCTATAACTCCTCCTCTCTCCATATATCCTCTCCCTATAACTCCTATCTCTCCATATAACCTCTCCCTATAACTCCTATCTCTCCATATAACCGCTCCCTATAACTCCTCCTATCTCTCCATATAACCTCTCCGTATAACTCCTCCTATCTCTCCATATAACCTCTCCCTATAACGCCTCCTATCTCTCCATATAACCGCTCCCTATATCTCCTCCTATCTCTCCATATAACCACTCCCTATAACTCCTATCTCTCCATATAACCGCTCCCTATAACTCCTCCTATCTCTCCATATAACCTCTCCGTATAACTCCTCCTATCTCTCCATATAACCTCTCCCTATAACGCCTCCTATCTCTCCATATAACCGCTCCCTATAACTCCTCCTATCTCTCCATATAACCACTCCCTATAACTCCTATCTCTCCATATAACCGCTCCCTATAACTCCTCCTATCTCTCCATATAACCTCTCCCTATAACTCCTCCTATCTCTCCATATAACCGCTCCCTGTAACTCCTCCTATCTCTCCCTATAACTCCTCCTCTCTCCATATATCCTCTCCCTATAACTCCTATCTCTCCATATAACCGCTCCCTATAACTCCTATCTCTCCATATAACCGCTCCCTATAACTCCTCCTATCTCTCCATATAACCTCTCCCTATAACTCCTCCTATCTCTCCTTATAACCTCTCCCTATAACGCCTCCTATCTCTCCATATAACCGCTCCCTATATCTCCTCCTATCTCTCCATATAACCTCTCCCTATAACTGCTCCTATCTCTCCATATAACCTCTCCCTATAACTCCTCCTATCTCTCCATATAACCGCTCCCTATAACTCCTCCTATCTCTCCATATAACCTCTCCCTATAACTCCTATCTCTCCATATAACCGCTCCCTATAACTCCTCCCATCTCTCCATATAACCGCTCCCTATAACTCCTCCTATCTCTCCATATAACCGTCCCTATAACTCCTCCTATCTCTCCATATAACCGCTCCCTATAACTCCTCCCATCTCTCCATATAACCTCTCCCTATAACTCCTCCTATCTCTCCATATAACCGCTCCCTATAACTCCTCCCATCTCTCCATATAACCTCTCCCTATAACTCCTCCTATCTCTCCATATAACCTCTCCCTATAACTCCTCCTATCTCTCCATATAACCTCTCCCTATAACTCCTCCTATCTCTCCATATAACCGCTCCCTATAACTCCTCCCATCTCTCCATATAACCGCTCCCTATAACTTCCTTTCCTCTCCCCCCTTGGCAGGATCCCCTCTCTCACTGTAAGGTTTGCAGTACGTTCTTGATCAGATATGGGAGCTGCTTTTTTGCGGTATTAAAATCTAACGTAGCTACTTCCCTTATATGCTATTTTGAAACCATATTTCCACTGATCATATCCTAAAAAGGAAACATCTGTTTTCTGGGTCGTACCCGTTAATAACCGCCGGGGAAAACAAGATAAAAGTGACGTTAAAATCCTAGCTCCAATAAAAGACATTTCAAAAACATATATTTTTCTTTTTTTTTAATAAATCCATTTTTACTTTCCCTTTTTCACCCTAATCCCAAACTTTGCTGTCAAGTCATCTAGCAATTTCAAATACTGTTTGGGAATATCATTTTGTGGGTTTTAAGAAATACAGGCATACCCCGCATTAACGTACGCAATGGGACCGGAGCATGTATGTAAAGTGAAAATGTACTTAAAGTGACGCACTCCCTTTTTCCCCACTTATTGATGCATGTACTGTACTGCAATCATCATATACGTGCATAACTGATGTAAATAACGCATTTGTAACATGCTCTATAGTCTCCCCGCGTGCGCACAGCTTCGGTACAGGTAGGGAGCCGGTATTGCTGTTCAGGACGTGCTGACAGGCGCATGCGCGAGCTGCTGTTTGCCTATTGGGCGATATGTCCTTACTCGCGAGTGTCCTTAAACCGGGGTATGCCTGTAAAATCCTATACAGGCGGCTTTGAGATTACTTTGTGGCAGATCCCTTAACCAGTCCCCTAAAGAAAGCAGCGTGGGGGTATGAGGTGCAGGGTTTGTCTGTTAGTTGTTTTGGGGCCAGAATTTGGGGCCAGGACTTGAAACCCTATTGAGCATCCTGTGCTATGACACAGAAAGTTGACAGAGCGAGAGAGTGCGCGTTTGTGTAGATCAGGGGAGCGCAAACTTTTGCTGCTGCACCCCCCTGTCTTGCTTGACACGGTGCTCGCGCCCCACCTCCCCCCTACCTTGCAGCTGCGTCAAATGATGCTGCGGGGTCATGTGATGTCATTTGATGCCGCGTTGCCATGGCGATGCGTCACACAGCCGTTTGAATCACGGTAAGTTGAGTGAGAGACCTCACGCGATCCACCGGCATTTAATTTAAATGCTGCGGGGAAGAGCACGAGGCCTCTGCAACTGCTGTGCCCCCACCGAAAAATCTCCCGCCCCCACTGGGGGGCGTGCCCCCTCAGTTTGCGCACCCCTGGAGTAGATGCAGACATATAGAGACACACACGGATAGAAATGTACATATATGCATAAATATACAAGCAGACATATACTGTATACACACACACACATATATTTATACATACATATACACACATAGGCACGCCTGTAAATGTATGTATACTTTATATGGTACAGAAAAACCTTGTGCTGGTTAACAGAGCACTATATATATATATATTTATTTATTTATATATACATAGTGACGAGAAAAAGTTTGTGAACCCCAATGATAATTACGTGAATTCCATTGCTTTTCTATGATAACCGTCTTGAATCAAAACTAGTCTTTGCTTAAATATCCAATAGGGTTTATATTAACCAATTCCATATCTTTTTAAACAAAATGATGTATGAATTCTACAAACAATGCATAATTAAGAGTCAGGGTATGTGCAAAAGTAAGTGAACCCCTGGTTTTATCAGCTAAATTAAAGGGGATAATTAGAATGAGATGTTTAAATAATTAGGTAGATCTTCAGGGTTTGGGAAGCCCCACCCTATATAAAGATCAGAAACTTTGCGAGTTTGGTCTTCACCATACAGGTGTGAGGAAACACGTCATGTCACAATCACAAGAAATCTCTGAGGGCCTCAGAAAAGCCGTTATTGATGCTCATCATTCCAGAAAAGGTTACAAAACAATTTCAAAGGATTTGGGGTCCCATCAATTCACTGTCAGACAGATAGTCTACAAATGGAGAAAGTTCAAGACCACAGTCACTCTGCCCAGGAGCGGTCGTCCTATCAAAATCTCTCCCAAGAACAAACCGGCAAATCATCCAGGAAGTCACAAAGAACCCCAGAGTAACATCCAAGGATCTGCAGGTCCCGCGCGCATTGGCTAATGTGAGTGTTCAGAACTCATCTATCAGAAAAAGACTGAACAAGAACGGTGTTCATGGAAGGCTATCTAAAAAGACATTGCTGCCCGTCTGAAGTACGCTAAAGAGCACTTAGATAATCCACAACACTTCTGGAACAATGTTCTCTGGACAGATGAGTCAAAGGTAGAACTTTTTGGCGTCAATGAGAAACGTTATGTTTGGTGAAAACTGAAACTGCGTTCGAACAGGAGAACCTCATCCCAACTGTCAAGCATGGTGGTGGGAGTGTGATGGGAGTGTGATGGTTTGGATGGTGGGAGTGTGATGGTTTGGATGGTGGGAGTGTGATGGTTTGGATGGTGGGAGTGTGATGGTTTGGATGGTGGGAGTGTGATGGTTTGGATGGTGGGAGTGTGATGGTTTGGTGCTGCTTTGCTGTATCAGAACCAGGGCGGCTTGCCTTCACTGACACAACCATGAATTCTGCATTGCATCAGAAGATTCCAGAGGAGACTGTCAGGCCATCCGTCCATGAGCTGAAGCGAAAGCGGGTCACGTAGCAAGACAATGATCCTAAACATACAAGCAGATCTACAAAAGAATTGTTGCAGAAGGAGAAATCCCGCGTTTTAGAATGGCCTAGTCAAAGTCTGGACCTAAACCCATCAAAATGTTGTGGCAGGACCTGAAGCGAGCTGTCCATGCAAAGAAGCCCTCAAATGTCACTGAGTTGAAGCAGTTCTGTAAGGAGGAATGGGCCAAAATTCCTCAAACCCGATGTGAGACTGACCAGCAGTTTGTTACGCTGTGCTCGCCACAAACTAGACGAGACCCCTGTGCTGAGATGGGATAGTAGCCACCAGCCACAGACACGGGGACCCCGTCCGGATCCTAATCGTCTCGCGTCTGCCCTCCAATCCCGCGGTGCAGGGTCTGCGCCTGCGCAGCGCGTCAGTGGGGACTGGCGCTCCCGAGGGGAGCGCACTGCGCGTGCGGGGAGAGGCGCGTGACGGAGGACAGCGTGGAAGGTTGCCAGCAGGTGTCGGGCCGGAGCGGAGGTAAGTGCGGGTGCGCGGAGTCCGCGCGAGGGACCGCGAGTCGTGACACAGTTACAGGAATTGCTTAGTTGAAGTCATTGCTGCTCAAGGGGGCGCCACCAGGTACTGAACCTAAAGGTTCACTTACTTTTTCACACGTGGATACTGAATGTTTAATTATTTGTGGATAAAAAAATGTTGAAAAAGTACCATGTCTTTGGGTTATTTGTTTTATCAGGTTATCTTTATCTAATATTCCGATTTAGATTAAAATCCGATAACATTTTAGGTATTGTATTGTATTGTATGTCTTTATTTATATAGCGCCATTAATGTACATAGCGCTTCACAGCAGTAATACACGTGGTAATCGAATAAATAACAGATCATGGGAATTAGTGCTTTAGACAAACATAACATTAAGGAAGAAGAGTCCCTGCCCTGAGGAGCTTACAATCTAATTAGGTTTGAAATACTGTATGTGAAAATCCTAAGTGGTTCAAAAACTTGTTCTCACCACTGTGTCTGTATGTATATATATATATATAAATAAATAAACACAAACACACACACACACACACATATATAATCTTCTTAATCCTGTGCATTGATCCATATCCGTGAGAACATACTATATAAGCCCAGTTTCTCTCTCCACCCTACACCTCCTCCTCCTCTATCTCTCTCTCCCTCCCTCTATCTTTAGCGCTCTGTCCCTTTTCCCCTCTTCACGCTCTTTCTCACTCTCTACCTTCATCTCTCTCTCTCCCTCTATTTCGCTCTAACCCTCTCTCCTCTCTCTATCCCTCTCCTCTCTTTCTCTAGCACTCTCTCTTTTTTCCCCTCCTCCTTGCCCTCTTTTTCTTTTGTTCTCCCTCCCTCCTTCTCTGTCTCCCCTCTCTCTTTTCTTCCTCTTTCTCTCTTCCTCCCTTCTCTCTCCCTTCCTCTCTTTCCCTCCCTTTCTCCCCTCCTCTCTCTTTCTCATGCCTCATTATATTGACACACGCTCTGCCTCTCGCACCCTGGAGCGCTGACAGACTCTTCTCAACATCGCAGAGCGAAATAATATTTATCGAACTGCCCGCTCCGTCAGCATTCGGAGCCTGTAAAACCAGATTTACAAGCGGATCCTAATCCCGGAGCAAACAGGATTTATAATGCCACTTATTACCGGTTTTAAAGCTGCAGTCCCACCTATGGCCTAAATGACATTGCGGCAGTTCCATGGTTAAGGATCTCAACCAGTGGGATTGAGACTCTCTGACTATACAGGAGAGCCCCGGGTGTGCGGCGAGTTCCGTTCTAAGGGCCCGCCGCAAAGCGAAAATCACTGGAAAGAGGAACCGGCGATTTTCAGCATGTGCGCATGCGCAAACCAGCAATTCCCCCTTCTGCGCATGCACAACCTCAGTTCGGCGCGCGCAACCTTCGTTCTGCGCATGCGCACTCTCGGCAACCGTCCGTTCTGCGCATGCGTGACCTCAGACTTCCCCGTTCTGCGCAGACATGGCGCCCCCCCCCTTCTCGGTACCGCCGTATCAGCGGATCGCCGAAAAGCGGGGCGCCGAGAAGCGGGATGTGAGAGAGAAAGGAGGGAGAGGAGGATGTGAGAGAGAAAGGAGGGAGAGGAGGATGTGAGAGAGAAAGGAGGGAGAGGAGGATGTGAGAGAGAAAGGAGGGAGAGGAGGATGTGAGAGAGAAAGGAGGGAGAAGGGGATGTGAGGGAGAAGGGAGAGGAGGATCTAGAAAGAGAAGTGCTAGAATAAGAGGCCATGCTCTGAAATCGGAGGGTGGAAGGCTAAGGGAAAACATGAGAGCCTCATACTTCACCAAAAGAGTAGTGGATCCATGCAACTGCCTCCAAGCCAAGGTGGTTGAAGTTATCCTAAATATGGGAAAGAAATTGTGATTATAGAAGGTTTGACGCTTCCCATCAGGTAGGAAAACAGGCACCAAATTATAGTGTGACAGGTTCTCTGTGGTATTTAAAATGAATGTTTGTACATGAGAGCAGCAGGACATATCCGGAATGACCAGTTCCCTTTGTCACAGTGTCAGATCTCATTACACAAACCTCAAAAACATCCTGGTTCTGTAAGAGGGTTTTAATTGCCTAAAAATGGAAAGATGCCTCGTGTTTTAAAAAAAAAAAAAATACTTCTTGTTTATTTTTGTGTCAGTTTTTAAACCGTGTCGCGGTTACGAAATCAAGGTTCGGGCAAGTTCCAGGTGTCACAGACGTCCATGTCATTTCACACGACTTTCCAGTGTCCCCAAAGAACGGGGAGGTACAACGTAACGAAACGATCAGCAGCAGAGGTACTTCTAAGGCCGCGCTTATAGTGGGGGGGGCAGGGGGCCACGGCGCATGCGCGCACGAACAAAGCTGTTCTCTATGAGGCCGCCCATAGTGCACGGGGCCGAGTAAGAGCGACGCGTCACGTGAGCGGTTCAAGCCAACGAGGGCGAACCAGCCTTGTGACGCGTCCGCCACGCCTCCCCCATCACGCATACCCTATGGGCACAAATCGTTCCAGCTACTGACGCGCTCTGGGCCGTGCGCTCCGTCGCGCGCCCCCTATATAGCGGCCTAACGCTGGGGATACATCCCCGCTAAAGAAACTCAGAGCTTTATATTAAAATGAGGCTCTTCGTTTACCGTAATGACACCGATATTAAATACATTGAAGCTCCTATTTGATGTTTCTGTGGCACCCGGTAGAGTGTAAGCTCTGGGGATCAGGGCTCTCATTCCCCTTGTATGTTTGTGCATGCTTGTCCATATTGCTGTGTAACTGTTTTTTGCCATGTGTTAGCGCTTTACAAATAAACAATAGGAATAATCGTTACCGCCCAGCCCTGATCACCACAGATCCCGGTTGTAAGGGGATCACCTTGCTCTGCTCACCACTGGGTCACAGCATAGTATGGGGGGTTTCAGGTGGGGTGCAGATTGGGCACGGTCGGTGCTTGGAAGCTTTAGTAGGCCGTCGGGACAGTAAGTCCGGTCACCTCGTCAGCCACACAGTCAGTGCCTGGAAGTTCAACAGACTCTGTCGGGACAATGTGTCCGCAAGCTCGGGTCACTGTGGGGGCAGCATAGAGTATCTGCAAGCATTAGTACACTGTGTAGGGTCACTGTGGGGACAGCATAGAGTATCTGCAAGCATTAATACACTGTGTAGGGTCACTGTGGGGGCAGCATAGAGTATCTGCAAGCATTAGTACACTGTGTAGGGTCACTGGGAGGGCAGCATAGAGTATCTGCAAGCATTAGTACACTGTGTAGGGTCACTGTGGGGGCAGCATAGAGTATCTGCAAGCATTAGTACACTGTGTAGGGTCACTGTGGGGGCAGCATAGAGTATCTGCAAGCATTAGTACACTGTGTAGGGTCACTGTGGGGACAGCATAGAGTATCTGCAAGCATTAATACACTGTGTAGGGTCACTGTGGGGGCAGCATAGAGTATCTGCAAGCATTAGTACACTGTGTAGGGTCACTGTGGGGACAGCATAGAGTATCTGCAAGCATTAATACACTGAGTAGGGTCACTGTGGGGACAGCATAGAGTATCTGCAAGCATTAGTACACTGTGTAGGGTCACTGTGGGGACAGCATAGAGTATCTGCAAGCATTAGTACACTGTGTAGGGTCACTGTGGGGGCAGCATAGAGTATCTGCAAGCATTAGTACACTGTGTAGGGTCACTGTGGGGACAGCATAGAGTATCTGCAAGCATTAATACACTGTGTAGGGTCACTGTGGGGGCAGCATAGAGTATCTGCAAGCATTAGTACACTGAGTAGGGTCACTGTGGGGGCAGCATAGAGTATCTGCAAGCATTAGTACACTGAGTAGGGTCACTGTGGGGACAGCATAGAGTATCTGCAAGCATTAGTACACTGTGTAGGGTCACTGTGGGGACAGCATAGAGTATCTGCAAGCATTAGTACACTGTGTAGGGTCACTGTGGGGGCAGCATAGAGTATCTGCAAGCATTAGTACACTGTGTAGGGTCACTGTGGGGACAGCATAGAGTATCTGCAAGCATTAATACACTGTGTAGGGTCACTGTGGGGGCAGCATAGAGTATCTGCAAGCATTAGTACACTGAGTAGGGTCACTGTGGGGGCAGCATAGAGTATCTGCAAGCATTAGTACACTGAGTAGGGTCACTGTGGGGACAGCATAGAGTATCTGCAAGCATTAGTACACTGAGTAGGGTCACTGTGGGGGCAGCATAGAGTATCTGCAAGCATTAGTACACTGAGTAGGGTCACTGTGGGGACAGCATAGAGTATCTGCAAGCATTAGTACACTGAGTAGGGTCACTGTGGGGACAGCATAGAGTATCTGCAAGCATTAGTACACTGTGTAGGGTCACTGTGGGGACAGCATAGAGTATCTGCAAGCATTAATACACTGTGTAGGGTCACTGTGGGGGCAGCATAGAGTATCTGCAAGCATTAGTACACTGTGTAGGGTCACTGTGGGGACAGCATAGAGTATCTGCAAGCATTAATACACTGTGTAGGGTCACTGTGGGGGCAGCATAGAGTATCTGCAAGCATTAGTACACTGTGTAGGGTCACTGTGGGGACAGCATAGAGTATCTGCAAGCATTAGTACACTGTGTAGGGTCACTGGGGGGGCAGCATAGAGTATCTGCAAGCATTAGTACACTGTGTAGGGTCACTGGGGGGGCAGCATAGAGTATCTGCAAGCATTAGTACACTGTGTAGGGTCACTGGGGGGGCAGCATAGAGTATCTGCAAGCATTAGTACACTGTGTAGGGTCACTGGGAGGGCAGCATAGAGTATCTGCAAGCATTAGTACACTGTGTAGGGTCACTGGGAGGGCAGCATAGCGTATCTGCAAGCATTAGTACACTGTGTAGGGTCACTGGGAGGGCAGCATAGAGTACCTGCAAGCATTAGTACACTGTGTAGGGTCACTGGGAGGGCAGCATAGAGTACCTGCAAGCATTAGTACACTGTGTAGGGTCACTGGGAGGGCAGCATAGAGTACCTGCAAGCATTAGTACACTGTGTAGGGTCACTGGGAGGGCAGCATAGAGTACCTGCAAGCATTAGTACACTGTGTAGGGTCACTGGGAGGGCAGCATAGAGTACCTGCAAGCATTAGTACACTGTGTAGGGTCACTGGGAGGGCAGCATAGAGTACCTGCAAGCATTAGTACACTGTGTAGGGTCACTGGAAGGGCAGCATAGAGTACCTGCAAGCATTAGTACACTGTGTAGGGTCACTGTGGGGGCAGCATAGAGTATCTGCAAGCATTAGTACACTGTGTAGGGTCACTGGGAGGGCAGCATAGAGTACCTGCAAGCATTAGTACACTGTGTAGGGTCACTGGGAGGGCAGCATAGAGTACCTGCAAGCATTAGTACACTGTGTAGGGTCACTGGGAGGGCAGCATAGAGTACCTGCAAGCATTAGTACACTGTGTAGGGTCACTGGGAGGGCAGCATAGAGTACCTGCAAGCATTAGTACACTGTGTAGGGTCACTGGGAGGGCAGCATAGAGTACCTGCAAGCATTAGTACACTGTGTAGGGTCACTGGAAGGGCAGCATAGAGTACCTGCAAGCATTAGTACACTGTGTAGGGTCACTGTGGGGGCAGCATAGAGTATCTGCAAGCATTAGTACACTGTGTAGGGTCACTGTGGGGGCAGCATAGAGTATCTGCAAGCATTAGTACACTGTGTAGGGTCACTGTGGGGACAGCATAGAGTATCTGCAAGCATTAGTACACTGAGTAGGGTCACTGGGAGGGCAGCATAGAGTATCTGCAAGCATTAGTACACTGTGTAGGGTCACTGGGAGGGCAGCATAGAGTACCTGCAAGCATTAGTACACTGTGTAGGGTCACTGGGAGGGCAGCATAGAGTATCTGCAAGCATTAGTACACTGTGTAGGGTCACTGGGAGGGCAGCATAGAGTACCTGCAAGCATTAGTACACTGTGTAGGGTCACTGGGAGGGCAGCATAGAGTACCTGGAAGCATTAGTACACTGTGTAGGGTCACTGGGAGGGCAGCATAGAGTACCTGGAAGCATTAGTACACTGTGTAGGGTCACTGGGAGGGCAGCATAGAGTACCTGGAAGCATTAGTACACTGTGTAGGGTCACTGGGAGGGCAGCATAGAGTATCTGCAAGCATTAGTACACTGTGTAGGGTCACTGGGAGGGCAGCATAGAGTACCTGGAAGCATTAGTACACTGTGTAGGGTCACTGGGAGGGCAGCATAGAGTACCTGGAAGCATTAGTACACTGTGTAGGGTCACTAGGTCTCAGGAAGCTCGGGTCACTGGGTGGGTGGCACCGTCAGTGCTTGGAAGCGTAAGAAGACTCTGTTGGGACAGTATGTATGAGTCTGGAGGTTTGGGCTGTGGTTGCCCTGTCTGGGTGTGCGGTCCTGCTCTGCTATTATCCACCCTGCTGTGGCCAGCGCTGAGTCATTATGAGGAAAATAACTTAACAAGGGTTGCCAGGTGGCTTCTCCCAAAATACTGGACACAATGTTGAAAGGTGTGAAGTGCTTGAGACACACACACACTCGACTCCATGCTGTTTCCTCCTCTCCCTGGACCCACCCCCAGGCTCTTGACACCTCTTCTATTTGGCTGCTACTGGGTAATGCAGCCAATGAGGATGGAGGAGGCTGCCCAGCCCCCTAGCAACAGCCCTGCTCTCTCCCTGCTCAGGGAAATCCTGCGGCCCCCCAAGCCTGTCAGGTCACTATGTCCAGAGAGGTAATACCGGACACACACATGTCGAGAGGTAATACCGGACACACACATGTCCAGAGAGGTAATACCGGACACACACATGTCCAGAGAGGTAATACCGGACACACACATGTCCAGAGAGGTAATACCGGAAACACACATGTCCAGAGAGGTAATACCGGACACACACATGTCCAGAGAGGTAATACCGGACACACACATGTCCAGAGAGGTAATACCGGACACACACATGTCCAGAGAGGTAATACCGGACACACACATGTCCAGAGAGGTAATACCGGACACACACATGTCCAGAGAGGTAATACCGGACACACACATGTCCAGAGAGGTAATACCGGACACACACATGTCCAGAGAGGTAATACCGGACACACACATGTCCAGAGAGGTAATACCGGACACACACATGTCCAGAGAGGTAATACCGGACACACACATGTCCAGAGAGGTAATACCGGACACACACATGTCCAGAGAGGTAATACCGGACACACACATGTCCAGAGAGGTAATACCGGACACACACATGTCCAAAGAGGTAATACCGGACACACACATGTCCAGAGAGGTAATACCGGACACACACATGTCCAGAGAGGTAATACCGGACACACACATGTCCAGAGAGGTAATACCGGACACACACCACACACATGGTATAGAACCACATACATGGTATGGAATACTGGACACACACCACACACATGGTAATACCGGACACACACATGTCCAGAGAGGTAATACCGGACACACACATGTCCAGAGAGGTAATACCGGACACACACATGTCCAGAGAGGTAATACCGGACACACACATGTCCAGAGAGGTAATACCGGACACACACATGTCCAGAGAGGTAATACCGGACACACACATGTCCAGAGAGGTAATACCGGACACACACATGTCCAGAGAGGTAATACCGGACACACACATGTCCAGAGAGGTAATACCGGACACACACATGTCCAGAGAGGTAATACCGGAAACACACATGTCCAGAGAGGTAATACCGGACACACACATGTCCAGAGAGGTAATACCGGACACACACATGTCCAGAGAGGTAATACCGGACACACACATGTCCAGAGAGGTAATACCAGACACACACATGTCCAGAGAGGTAATACAGGACACACACATGTCCAGTATTACCTATTATTTTGTTCAATACCGAACACCTGGCAACCCAGACTCAATAAAAGTACTTCTCACTCCATACTCGGCCTGCAGTGCTGCCATAAGACCTTCAAACGGCGGCGTCGCGTCGATGACCATCACTTGAACTTCCCGAGCCAAAGCTCTCACCATCGCCTGGACGTGCTCTTGGTTCTTAAAGCTACATTCCCGCTTTTTAAAAATGTTTTAATTTGTATATGTAAAGAATTGGGCAATGTATAATTCTACATTCTTGCCTAAATTGGCAATCACTTGGTGCTCCTCTGTCAAAATCCTGATTGTGTGCCTAACATAATGGCCGCCTTTCAGTTTCAATCAATCCTTCAAGTCAGCGTAACTCAACAGTTACAATGTATCCTTATATCACGAAGGTAACATTATCTATTGTTACAGTTTGCAGCTCAAACTGCTGGGAGTATTGGCAACAAATGATCACAAACAGGAAAGTGTTGCAAAGATCTCGCACTGCTGGGGAGGTGGGATAAAACCTGCTATAGAAATCAAAGGAAGCTCAGTATATTAAAACTCATTAAAAATGGCATTAAGAGTTGAATAAAAAAAATAATAATAAAAAACAGTCACTATTATCTATATTACAAAGCTGATTTATTTGAAAAAAAACAAAACATATAAGATTTCACGTTTTGCTGCTTTAAGTGAGTTTCAGTGTGAAAAACTGCAACTAGTATGAAATTAGGAGCCGAGCGTCTAAGGGCCACACTAGGACCCTTCGGGGCCTGCCTTAACCCATTAAACACGTCCCTGTCATTAGGTCCCTTTGCTCCTACGTAGGACTTCTGGTAATTATACAGATCTATTTTTGGTGTTTGGTTTGTGACGCTCAAACCACAAAATCACAGCCCACGGGCCTGTAAGCAGACACACAAATACACAAGATACTTCCACTGCCTGGAAAGAAATAGCTATATTTACAGTCTTGATAGTCAGATCCAGAAATAAAATCTCTATAGGACACCGACGGAAAGGAGACCAAGTGGAGACCAAGGTGCATTATTGTTACGAAATAAATACTGTATAAATATGTCTGTCTATCTGTCTGTTTATATCTTTATACAGGCATACCCCGCTTTAAGTACACTCACTTTAAGTACACTCGCGAGTAAGTACATATCGCCCAATAGGCAAACGGCAGCTCACGCATGCGCCTGTCATCACATCCTGAACAGCAATACCGGCTCCCTACCTGTACCGAAGCTGTGCGCAAGCGGGGAGACTATAGAGCCTGTTACACATGCGTTATTTACATCAGTTATGCACATATATGATAATTGCAGTGCAGTACATGCATCGATAAGTGGGAAAAGGGAGTGCTTCACTTTAAGTACATTTTCGCTTTACATACATGCTCCGGTCCCATTGCGTATGTTAATACGGGGTATGCCTGTACAGTATATATATATATGTGTGTGTGTGTGTACGTCTGACTGTCTATCTATATGTCTGTCTGTAATTAACTATCTTTCTATCCATCTGTCAGTCTCTACCTATTGTTACACTTAGATTGTAAGCTCTTCGGGACAGGGACTCCTTTTCCCTAATGTTACTTTTATGTCTGAAGTGCTTATTCCCATTATGTGTTATATGATCATGTCCCGTGTATTACTGCTGTCAAGCGCTATGTACTGTACATAGATTGTGCTATATAAAAAAAGACACATACTGTACATACTGTATATATCGATCCATCTGTTTGTGCATCTACCTATAAGTCCACATGGGCACACCTGCTAATGCTGTGTATAAGAGTGAATGCTGTGTATAAGAGTGAATGCTGTGTATAAGAGTGAATGCTGTGTATAAGAGTGAATGCTGTGTATAAGAGTGGGGGGCTCTGTAAATCAGGATAATGGTATGCCGTATAGTAAAAATAAAGTCCATGCAAACAGACACCGTTGTGAAGGGTTAGGTTGAAAAATCAGGACTTCAACCCCCACATGAGCCTTTGTCAAGATCCATAAATGTGAAAACACAGCGATATTTACAGCACACAGAGACGCCAAAGGAGCCGCCAGAAGCAAGGAACAGAACGCACAAAAGAACCCATTCACACAGTGTGTGACATCATATCTATCTGTAGATATGTAGATAAATAGATAGTTAGATATATAGATACACACACAGATTATGAACTGGTACAAATTAAATCCTCTAACTATTATAAATACGCACACATAGTTATCCTAAACATGAATATGCAAATACTGTACTATATAGATATATTGTAATCCTAAATCAATAGGATTGCTATGCACACATTCATTCAAGGGGGTTACTGTATCACTACATTCATATTGTAAACCTCATAGTATCCCTACTTTTTCCAAACTCAATCGTGTGGTTTAATATTCTATATATATATATATATATATATATATATTTAAAATAAATCTATTACTTTCTAGGTTGAGTTCCTACATATCATATAAATCCCTTAGAATCAATGTTCTGTGCCCCAATGTTTAAAGGGCATTAACATTTCTTGAAATGAAGCATACACACAAGGAAAACTCCCGCACCGCCACAATGTGAGATGCTTACTAGGTAGGGGATTAAAGTATACAGGAGAAAAGGAAACCCAGTATATCAGCACTCAGTCAAACTAAATGTATAATGACATAGTTAAAAAACTTTATTAATAATCAATGAATAAAAAAATGGGCTTTAAAATCAGAAAATGTGTCAAACAGCACGTGACTGTGATCACTGGTAACTTAACCAAAGGTAGTTAAGTAGTGTATACATATAGAGATCCTTTATGGATATTTAGGATCTGATGCTATGTATATAGCCTCCTATATATATGGAGATAGGTCCGTGATGTAACCACCATACACTAAATGTCCATCCTCGTGTAAATGTATATTCTCAGAGCGTGTATGTGCTCTGAATCTATGGTGACATATACGTGGTGTACAGGTAACATATATGCCACTTGTATGGTGGTTACATCACGGACCTATCTCCATATATATAGGAGGCTATATACATAGCATCAGATCCTAAATATCCATAAAGGATCTCTATATGTATACACTACTTAA
Organism: Ascaphus truei; assembly: GCF_040206685.1. Lineage (NCBI taxonomy): Eukaryota > Metazoa > Chordata > Amphibia > Anura > Ascaphidae > Ascaphus > Ascaphus truei. Next base: position 30,324,056 of record NC_134488.1, on the reverse strand, counting down.
CTACCTTTGGTTAAGTTACCAGTGATCACAGTCACGTGCTGTTTGACACATTTTCTGATTTTAAAGCCCATTTTTTTATTCATTGATTATTAATAAAGTTTTTTAACTATGTCATTATACATTTAGTTTGACTGAGTGCTGATATACTGGGCTTCCTTTTCTCCTGTATACTTGAAATGAAGCATCCCATAACATTTTACAAGTCAATCAGTTTTGGGAATGGGGTGGAGGGACATCCAAAGGGAACAGGCCAATGACATCTGTGTCACATACAGCTAGTGACAGCTGTGTGACAATAATCCACTGAGGCTGATGCCAGTCAGTCTTGCTAACAACGGGGTTTTTAGAGGAGCAGAAAATATCATGTATCATAGCAGATATTAACACAGCCCTCGCTACAATAAATGATTGCTCGCATAGACTTTAATGGGAGCCACTTTCTGAGAAATGAGTTGTCCCCAAAGAATTTATTGGGATATCCTATACAAGAATGGATTTTTTTGTTCCCATAGACATTACACTCAGTGGGGTGTATTTACCCAGGGTAATAATTAGCCCCGTTGCAAGGTTATTCTGCCTGGCCTCGCGGTGCGAGAGGCACTTGTTTATCAGCAGGGTTATTATGACCAAAGTTTGCTTGCATCATAAGGCTCGATGAACACATCAGCAAGTGGAAATAGTGTTCAGTTATTATTGATATCTGATGCTCAGTACTTAGGTGCAGAGGTTAATTTTGGCCTAACTGTGTTTTTAACTGCTTGCTACATTTCTTCCCCTATAACTGTTTCTATAACTGCTCTGTATAAGGAGGAATTTTCAGAGGGATTTTCTCCCACTTAGAAGTCAGAAGGAATATAGATGTAGCCAGGTCCCCTTTTCCTACCTGCTGCCCCGCGACCCCTACCTCGGTTCTTCCGCTGCCGCGGGTCACTCGTTGGACCCGCCGGCACGTCTGGAAGGTGGGGGCCAGTGCAGGGAGTGCTTTGGCGCTCCGGCGGCTCCTGAGCAGGGCGCCGCCATCTTACTATAGATCGCGCATGCGCAGTGAGTGCCGACGGCCCTGCAGAGTTGCCCATGCGCGAGGATAGCGCGAGGGGAGCCCGCGAAACCCTAGCCTACCAGGGAACGCTCTTGGAAGGGACTACAAGTCCCGTGAGCCTCAGCAGCACCCCAGGTGACGCCAGGGAGCCAATAGGGCTGGAGGGTGGCCCTGCAGAAGAGAAGAGATACAGTTCGCGGGCTTGGAGCACGTTTGGCAGTTGGAGACCGGAGGAGCTAGGGGAAGGAGGTAGGGTGCAGGAGTCAGTGACTCCCTGCACTAGGCCAGCAGCCCCCAAGGCCCCAGCTACCCCTGAGTCACCGTGAAGTGTAAGTTGTGTCAGGGACAGCCCCAGGTTAGGGACCCTGCCACTTACTATCTAGAGTCAGTTAAGGGCCCCGCAGACGCTGCGCGTCCGTCCGAGGTTTGGGCTCAGACCTTTGCTGTTGCTGCAGCAGCCATCCGGGTGGGATCGCCCCGGACGGTGGTTCCGGTGTACAGTCGACGTCAGGATCCTTTGTGAAGTTCCTTGGCAGGTCCGGGCACCGGAGTGCCCGGCAGGTAATCTGCAAGTGCACCAACGAGTCTTATCACATTCACAAGGGACATAGTGGCTGCGCAGTCACACATATCCATCTCACTTGAGTCGGGGGGGGGTAATACTGTGTGGGGTCACTGGACACTGGGAGGGATTATACGGTGGAGGTGGAGGTAGCGTCCTGCACGATGCCGGAGTTAGTGTCTCCTCTAGGGAGGGACACCTGTTGGTATATGCTCAAGGTTATTCATGCAAGTAAAGTCCTTGGTTGTTTTACCCGTGTGTTGAGTGATATATATATTTCCTGCGAAGAACCACTCCCCCTCTGGTGGGAGCCATCGCAGGTGGAGGCGCTGCACCAAGTACGAGGTTATTCCTATTGTCATACGCGCCCCAGGGTCCCCGTGGTGGAGGCTTAGGCCCTGTGAGCCTACAGGTGACACAGCACATAGTAGCGGCCTGCGAGCGATAGGAAGCAGGGTTACATATATATATATATATATATAAAACAAAAAGGGACAGCGCGGGCTCCATAGTGTACGTACTGTAGTACAGGTTTATTTATCACGAACGAAACACCTGGTGCTTGTAGAGAACGCCCTTACGCGTTTCGTCGTGAGTGTACTGGCGACTTCATCAGAGGATCTCATCAGGACTCCGAAGTCGCCAGTACACTCGCGACGAAACGCGTAAGGGCGTTCTCTACCAGCACCAGGTGTTTAGCTCACTGAGCTTTTGCTGGACTAGAAGGGAACTATGGAGCTGCAGAACGAAAGGAGCATGAGCTGTTTTAGCCAGGGGGACGTGGAATAGGACGCACATCACGACGGAGACGCCCGGCGGCAGAGAGAGATACACACGCTGCAGCCACGAGACTGCTGTTCCTGACTTACAGAGTGACCATTGGTGTTCCTGTTCGATGCGCATGTCCTATCTCATTGCTGTGAGGTTTTTGATTTTAGTTCGTGATAAATAAACCTGTACTACTTACACTATGGGGCCCGCGCTGTCCCTTTGTGATTTATAGAAGAAGCGTGGAAGGTGGTGGTTTCCTGTGGATAGCTGCTCGGGTGTTCCAGTGTTTTTTATTATCTTTTCAGGTTTTATTTTATTTATTTGTTTGCAATTTTTTGCCCTTTTTTTCCTTGTGTTTTTTCCCAGTGTTTCCCATTCCCTTTCCTTATCCTCTTTCCTTGTTGTATTGTATTGTATGTCTTTATTTATATAGCGCCATTAATGTACACAGCGCTTCACAGTAGTAATACATGTGGTAATCAAATAAATAACAGATCATGGGAATAAGTGCTTTAGACATTAAAGTAACATTAAAAAAGAGGAGTCCCTGCCCCGAGGAGCTACAGTCTAATTGGTAGGTAGGGAGAACGTACAGAGACAGTAGGAGGGCGTTCTGGTAAGTGCGTCTGCAGGGGGCCAAGCTTTATGTATCATGTGTTCAGAATATCCACAGTGCTATTCATATGCTTCTTTAAGCAAGTGTGTCTTAAGGTGGGTCTTAAAGGTGGATAGAGGGTGCAAGTCGGGTACTGAGGGGAAGGACATTCCAGAGGTGTGGGGCAGTCAGTGAAAAAGGTTTAAGGTGGGAGAGGGCTTTAGATACAAAGGGGGTAGAAAGAAGACATCCTTGAGCAGAACGCAAGAGTCGGGATGGTGCATAGCGAGAAATTAGGGCTGAGATGTAAGGAGGGGCAGAAGAGTGTAAAGCTTTAAAAGTGAGGAGGAGAATGGAGTGTGAGATGCAGGATTTGATCGGAAGCCAGGAGAGGGATTTCTGCAGGGGAGACGCTGAGACAGATCTAGGAAAGAGTAGAGTGATTCTGGCAGCAGCGTTTAGGATAGATTGTAGGGGAGACAGGTGAGAGACAGGAAGGCCGGACAGCAGGAGGTTACAGTAATTAAGGCCGAGTCCATAGACGGACAGGCCGTGCTGAGGCGTGCGGACGCTCCGCGCTGAGCCCCTGCATCCTCAATGAGGATGCCTTGAGAGGGGGCTCACGCGAGCGTCCGCAGGCGTGCTGACGAGTTGGAGGTTTCAGCCGAGCGCCAAGCTGTTTTTCAGCGCGCTGTCGGCTGAAAACCTCCAATCACAGTACAGCAGTGTCAACGCCACGGCGCCATGACGTCGGCGCCGTGACGTCGACGTCAGTCCATCGCGGGCGATTGGCCCAGCGACGTCACTGCCCCGCCTCCAACCACCTCCCCCCGGCTCCGATCGCGCCCGCTGGCTCGCCTGTATGGGCATGAAATCGCCCAGATTTCAGCAGGCGAACCTCATCGTCAGCGCGGCTCGGATCGCATCACCCCTCTATGGCCCGGGCCTAAGACGGGAGAGAATGAGGGCCAGTGTCAGAGTTTTAGCAGTCGAGCAACAGAGGAAAGGGCGTATCTTTGTTATATTGCGGAGGAAAAAGCGACAGGTTTTAGAAACGTTTTGAATGTGAGGGGCGAATGTGAGAGAGGAGTCGAGTGTGACCCCTAGGCAGCGAGCTTGGGCTACTGGGTGAATGATCGTAGTTCCAACAGTAATGTGGAAGGAGGTAGTAGGGCCAGGTTTGGGAGGAAGTATGAGGAGCTCTGTTTTAGCCATGTTGAGTTTAAGGCAGCGGAGGGCCATCCAGGATGATATCGCAGAGAGACATTCAGAAACTTTTGTTTGTACAGCAGGTGTAAGGTCGGTATAGTATATTTGTGTGTCGTCAGCATAGAGGTGATATTTAAACCCAAAAGATGTTATTAGGTCACCTAGAGAGAGTGTGTACAGAGAAAAGAGAAGAGGTCCCAGGACAGAGCTCTGGGGTACCCCCACAGAGAGATCAATAGAGGAGGAGGAGGTATTAGCAGAAGAGACACTGAAAGTACGATGGGAGAGGTAGGATGTCATATATGTTGTGTGTTTGTTTGTTTATGGTTGAGTAATATTGTGTATGTTATCAGCCACTATATTTCTCTCTCATCCTATTCACATCCTTACCCAGTTCCAACATCCATCAACAGGCGCTGTGATTTGATGTGTTATATATATATATATATATATATATATATTGTGACAAACGGCTTACTCCGGGGCTCCGTCGTTTGTCCGGGACTGTTTAGAACACGGTCTTTTAGGGTAGGTTAAATGATGAGGCGTCACGTACTGTTCCTTTAAACAGGCTATGCCTGGTTTATTCAGTCCCAGGCACTGAGACTGCCACAGTGCATACAACATAAAACAGATCAAAACAAAAGCTGCTCACCTGAGCGATAACTTAACTTAGATATCCCTGACTCAGGGTTGGAAGTGGCTTTTCCACTCCCAACAACAAAACAAGGTACTTTTGCAGTCTTACACAAATGAACAGAAAGATTGAACCTGTTTGGGGAAGAGGCTTCTCCCCTCTGTAGTTCAGCAGCCTTCCAGCCTCCTGGCTCTTGTGGAGAGACCAGAGCAAACAGGAAATCAGTCTTTCATACCTGATTCCTAATTAGCATGACAGGTGACAGAAATCAGGCAGCAGACAAACTCTGGTCTGGATCTCTCATCCCTCAGTTCCAGCGCTTGCCAAACTGTGGGATGGAGTGTATGTATTATAAGGCTGCACTCCCAGGCCAAACAGGATAGAAACTGTCTAGTATCCTGGGAGCCCTATATACGGAATTTATTACCATCCCCTGGTTTCTGTCACATATCCTCCCCCCCAGCTCAGACCTTGAGGGATGAGCGACCATGGATATTAGGGAGTGCATCCTTGACAACCCGTCAGCATTGCCATGTTTGTGCCCTGACCTGTGTTCCACAGAAAATTTAAAGGGTTGTAGGCTTAGGAACCACCTGGTCACTCTAGCATTCTTTTCCCTGTTTTGACACATCCAGGTAAGGGGTGCATGATCTGTGACCAACCGGAATTTTCTCCCCAACAGATAGTATTTGAGCGTCTCTACAGCCCACTTTATTGCGAGACACTCTTTCTCTACTATGGAGTAATTTTTCTCCTGGGGATTTAGTTTCCTACTTAAATAAAGGATGGGGTGCTCCTCACCTTGAGACTCCTGGGAGAGTACCGCCCCCAGCCCTACCTCAGATGCGTCGGTTTGGACTACGAACTCTTTGGAGAAGTCAGGTGTGACCAACACTGGTTGGGCACAGAGAGCTTCTTTCAGGCTTCTAAAGGCCTGTTCGGTTTCCGGGGACCACTTTACCATTAGCGGTCCTCTTGCTTTTGTGAGGTCAGTTAGTGGGGTTGCCTTAGTTGCAAAATTGGGAATAAACCTTCTATAGTACCCAATTAACCCCAAAAAGGTCCTTACTTGTTTTTTTGTAACTGGCCTTGGCCAATTTTGTATCGCCTCCACTTTGAGTGTTTGGGGTTTGAGTAAACCTCTGCCAATAGAATATCCCAGATACTTGGCCTCCTCCAGACCAATAGTGCATTTAGCGGGGTTAGCAGTTAGTCCAGCAGACCGGACTGCGTCAAGCACAGCTTGGACCTTTGGAAGGTGGGATTGCCAATCTTCACTATGGATTACCACATCATCCAGGTAGGCGGCAGCATACCGAGCATGTGGTTTTAAAATTTTATCCATCATTCTTTGGAATGTGGCGGGAGCTCCATGTAAGCCAAAAGGCAACACCTTATACTGAAAGAGGCCGTCTGGGGTTGAGAAGGCTGTCTTTTCTTTTGCCCTTTCTGTGAGGGGTACCCTTTTGTTAGGTCTAGGGTTGTGAGATATCGGGCTTTGCCCAGTCTCTCTACAAGTTCATCTACCCTGGGCATAGGATAAGTATCAAATTTTGACACCGCGTTTAGTTTCCGGTAGTCATTACAAAACCTTGTTGTACCATCTGGCTTTGGGACTAAGACTATAGGGCTGTTCCACCCACTTTGGGATTCCTCAATTACATCTAGTTTTAGCATTTTTTTAACCTCTAAACTTATAGCCTTTCTTTTGGCCTCTGGGATTCGGTACGGTTTAAGGTTAACTCGGACCCCCGGTTCAGAGACTAGGTCATGTTCAATTACGCTAGTTCTACCTGGCCGTATAGAGAAGATTTCTTTGTTTCTTCTCACTAAATTCTGAACCTCTCGTTTCTGATGAACAGACAGGGTTTCAGCTATGCTAACCTCTGGGTCAGTTTCTTGATTCTCTGACGGACCTGGGGGTACTAGGGTTAACAAGACTTCTCTATCTTTCCAGGGCTTGAGTAGGTTTATATGGTAAATTTGCTCAGGTTTCCTCCTACCTGGCTGTCTTACCTTATAATTTACTTCTCCCACTCTTTCCAAGACCTCATATGGCCCATGCCATTTAGCAAGGAATTTACTCTCCACGGTGGGAACCAGAACTAGTACCCTATCACCTGGAGAAAAAATTCTGACCCTAGCACCCTTATTATATGTATTCCTCTGTGCTTCTTGAGCTTTCTCCATGTGTTCCCTCACTATGGGTAGGACTGCAGCAATGCGGTCCTGCATCTGGGCAACATGCTCTATTACACTTCTGTAAGGGGTAACCTCGTGTTCCCAAGTCTCTTTGGCTATATCCAGTAAGCCCCTTGGGTGTCGGCCATACAATAGTTCAAACGGGGAGAAGCCTGTGGATGATTGGGGAACTTCCCTAATGGCAAATAACAGGTACGGTAACAAACAATCCCAGTTTTTCCCATCTTTATCAACCGCCCGCCGTAACATGCTCTTTAAGGTTTTATTGAACCTTTCCACTAAACCATCTGTTTGTGGATGATAGACTGAGGTTCTGAGATGCTTGATTTTTAGGAGTTTACATAGCTCTTTCGTTACTTGGGACATAAATGGTGTTCCCTGGTCAGATAGAATCTCTTTAGGAATCCCGACCCGGGAAAACAGAACTACTAACTCTTTTGCTATGTTTTTAGCTGAGGTGCTACGTAGGGGAACTGCCTCCGGATATCGGGTGGCATAATCTAATATTACCAATATATGCTGATGTCCCCTAGCAGACTTTATTAGGGGTCCTACTAGATCCATAGCAATCCGGTCAAATGGTACCTCTATTATGGGAAGGGGTACCAATGGGCTGCGGTACGCCTTGAACGGGGCGGTGATCTGACATTCTGGGCATGAGGAACAATAATTCGTAATTTCTGCCAGAACCCCAGGCCAATAGAAGCTTCGGAGAACCTTTTCTTTTGTCTTTTCCACCCCTAGGTGTCCCCCCAATGGATGACTATGTGCGAGGTGTAATACTACGTTACGGAATGTCTGTGGTACCAACAATTGTTTAGTTGTAACTGATTTCCTTTTATCAACCCGATATACTAGGTCGTTCTCTACCTCGAAGTAGGGGTAAGCAAGTGACCTATCTGGTTGGCCAGGAGTACTATTCTGGTCCCGTATATTTCCCCTTGCTACCGCTAATGTGGGGTCCTCCCACTGGGCCTTCTTAAAACTCCCAGGACTGACCTCTAGGTCAGCGAGGGTCTTATCCGGTTCTGGGGTGGTAAGTGTCTGCTCAACATCTTGATTTGGGGTATTCCCTACCAAAGTAGTGATGGGGAAGGGAATTTTACAGCACTCCTCCTTTTCCCCCTTCTTATTTGGGCCCTCGTCAACCTCCATTTCTGAAAAAGGGAAAGGATTTGTTTCTTCTAATACTTCGTTATGGTCCGCTATTGAACTCTGGGCGCTATTCTGAGCGGGGGACCACATTTTTAGAAAATGGGGAAAGTCGGTCCCTATTAACACATCATGTGCCAGTTTGGGTACAATACCCACCTTGAAATCTAAAGAACCAAACTCTGTTTCAAAAAAAACATCAACAGTGGAATATTCATGATTATCCCCATGTATACAACAAATTGCCACTCTTTGTGAACTGTTTCCCTGTTTCTTCTTAATGGGCAAGAGGTATTCGGACACTAGTGTGACCATGCTCCCAGAGTCAAGAAGTGCCCGAACCCTCTTACCATTAACCTTTACAAATGCCCACAGATGGTTATTCAAGGGGTCCTCTGGGCTAGGGCCCATACATTGGGACAACAGCGAATAAGGTTCCACGCTGTTGCATTGCATGGGCTCATCATTTAGTGGGCAGATTTTTGCTGTGTGGCCCCTCTCATGACAATTTACACATTTAGGTACATAGTCTGTGTCCCACTTAGAGCCTTTTCCCGGCTCCCCATGTTGGCTATTGCCCTTAGTGTGCGAACCACTGTTGCTTGTGCTGCGTGAAGGGGGTCGCCGCTCTTCAGCGCCCCTTAACCCCGGTACCCTTTTACCGTCTCTGGAAGAGTCCTGGAACCTCGGGTAGTGGGGTTGCTCCACGACTGTGGGTTGCGGGTGCTCTTCTGCTGCATTGTACCTTTCTACGAGGGCCACAAGCTCATCCGCATTGTGGGGGTCACTCCGACTGACCCAATGGCGTAAGGCAGAGGGAAGTTTCCTCAAGAACTGGTCCATGACCAACCGTTCCACGATGTGGCTGGCTGAGTTGATCTCGGGTTGTAGCCACTTCCGGGCGAGGTGGATGAGGTCATACATCTGGCTTCGGGTGGCTTTATCCATCGTGAAGGACCATGCGTGAAACCTTTGGGCGCGAACAGCCGTGGTTACGCCGAGGCGGGCGAGGATCTCGAACTTCAATTTTGCATAGACGTTAGCTTCGGCTGGCTCTAGATCAAAGTAAGCCTTCTGGGGTTCGCCGCTTAGGAAGGGTGCGATTAGACCAGCCCACTCAGCTTCTGGCCATCCCTCTCTCTGTGCCGTGCGTTCAAACGTGAGAAGATAGGCTTCCACATCATCCGAGGGTCCCATCTTCTGAAGGTAGTGGCTTGCCCTGGTCATTTTCGGAACTGGGGCTGCCGCTGCCAGTGGAAGGTTACTGATAGTCCCCCTCAGGATCTCGAGTTCCTGCTGTAAGCCCTGAGCGAACCGCTGTTGCTCCTCTCTCAGCAAGCGGTTTGTCTCTTGCTGGTTTGCATTCGCGTTTTGCAGGGCTTCATTCGTCTGTTGCTGGTTTGCATTCGTCTGTTGCTGGTTTGCATTCGCCTGTTGCTGGTTGGCATTAATCTCTTGCTGGGCTATTAGCAGCTGTTGCTGGGCTGCATTCGTCTGCTGCTGGTTTGCATTAGTTTCTTGCTGGGCTATTAACAGCTGTTGCTGGGTTTCATTCGCGTCTTTCTGGGCAGCGACATTGCGTACCAGCGCACCCACCACGTCTTCCATCTTGTTTGCAGAGGATGAAAAAAACTTTTTTTTTTTTTTTTTTCTTTCAAAGTTCTTCAACCCGCAGACCCCCTAGTGCTCTGCCCGCATTCTCCACCATATGTGACAAACGGCTTACTCCGGGGCTCCGTCGTTTGTCCGGGACTGTTTAGAACACGGTCTTTTAGGGTAGGTTAAATGATGAGGCGTCACGTACTGTTCCTTTAAACAGGCTATGCCTGGTTTATTCAGTCCCAGGCACTGAGACTGCCACAGTGCATACAACATAAAACAGATCAAAACAAAAGCTGCTCACCTGAGCGATAACTTAACTTAGATATCCCTGACTCAGGGTTGGAAGTGGCTTTTCCACTCCCAACAACAAAACAAGGTACTTTTGCAGTCTTACACAAATGAACAGAAAGATTGAACCTGTTTGGGGAAGAGGCTTCTCCCCTCTGTAGTTCAGCAGCCTTCCAGCCTCCTGGCTCTTGTGGAGAGACCAGAGCAAACAGGAAATCAGTCTTTCATACCTGATTCCTAATTAGCATGACAGGTGACAGAAATCAGGCAGCAGACAAACTCTGGTCTGGATCTCTCATCCCTCAGTTCCAGCGCTTGCCAAACTGTGGGATGGAGTGTATGTATTATAAGGCTGCACTCCCAGGCCAAACAGGATAGAAACTGTCTAGTATCCTGGGAGCCCTATATACGGAATTTATTACCATCCCCTGGTTTCTGTCACAATATATATATATATATACTGAGTTAAGTTATGGTGAGTAAAAAAAGTGACAAAAACCCTCCACAGGAAAGCAAATATGCAAATATAGCTGTATGCTCATCTGCATGTCTTAGGCAGGTCTGCAACCCCGCCTTTCCCCATTATCACCCAGCATACAGCACTTCCACTGCAGCAAGGGATTCTGGGAAATGACATGCAAATGAGCACACAGTGTCACTTTTTGCCTCAATAACCATTTTATATATATATATATATATATATATATATATATATATATATATAATATTGTGCCTTTTATAGAATGCAAAGTCTTTAACCTTTGTACAACGCTTTGCTGATCAACTGCTCATTTGTTATATAAACCCAATTAGTTTAATCATTTACAGACCTTGTAATTATTGATGTGTTAACCTAGAAGCTAAGTGGGCAAGTGGAATTGCCTGTGTATGTATCTGCTTTGCATGATATTCTGACTTCTAAGCGTGATAAACCCTGTTATCATAGTGGCAATTATTGTATATATGTATGTTTATTTGTTTATAAAATGTTTTAGAATGTGTATGTAGATATATATATATATATAATATATATATATATATATATATATATATAATATATATATATAGTGTGTGTGTGTGTGTGTGTATTTATGTATGTGCGTAGGCATGTGTATGTATACAGTAGTGCAACCAGGGGGGTTGCAAGGGTGCATTTGCACGCCCCAAGAATCTTATATCTTGCAGGCTGGCAGAGGAGGAGGAGGATGGCACGTGCGAGGTGCCGTCCCACCTCTGCAGGGAGTTGTAGTCCAGCTCCTAACGTAATGCTACAACATAGAAAGGCAGCAGGACCACAAGTCCCAGAATCCCTTGAGTTTAGGGCACCTAGAAGGAGGTCACATGGCAGGCAGCTGCTATTCAGGCAGGCTGCCGCGTGGCCTCCTTCTGTAACCGTTCCTTGGAGGAAGAACATGCACCCACTGCAATTAACTACAACATTCTTCTCCTCGAAGGTTTCACATCCTTCTGCCCCCACTTACATCTCAGGTGTAAGCTCCCACCAGACCCTATCTTGTCTCTTACACTATGCTGTAGGCCAGGGGAGCGCAAACTTTTTGCACTGCGCCACCCTGCCTGCTCCCCCTCGCTTTCGTGCCCCCCCTCACCTTGTTTAGCGGCGTCAAATGGCGCTGATGTCACGTGAGCCCGTTGCCATGGAGACGGGCGTGTGACGTCACTCTTCATGATACCGCGGCGTCACTTGACGCCGTGTTGTCTTACCAGCTCGGCAAACCCCCCGGTAAGTGGGTTGCAGAGGCATCACGCGATGCCCCGGCATTTCATTTAAATGCCTCAGGGAAGAGCGCGGGGCCTCTGCAACCGCCCGCACCCCCCAAAACCAATCCAGCGCCCCCCACTTTGCGCACCACTGCTGTAGGCTGTCTATTTATCACTACAATACTCTCACGTCTCCAACCTCTCTTACTTCTGGCTCCCTACTCCCAACTCCAGGCCTCAAGGGCCACCAACAGGTCAGGTTTTTAAGGCTTCAGCACCAGTGGCTTCGACTGAGCCACTGATTGAGCCACTAGTGCTGAAGCAGGGATATCCTTAAAACCTGACCTGTTGGTGGCCCTTAAGGACTGGATTTGACCACCCCAGATCTAGAGGGAAAAGGGGCAATGTTGAAACACAAGGTGCAGTGGCCGCTCATTGTGGAACGGAGTGTGGCTCCGAGTGGAGTAAGGTGCAGCCACGGCACATCTGATCCCAATAAGGTTTGGGGGTGTGAGTGTTAGGGGGTGTTAGATAGCATGGAGTTTGGCACATACATAGACAGATAGGGAATACAGATATCACATTGATATTCTCCTCCCTTATCCTTTCCCACCCAATTCTTGCCTCCTTTGCTGTCCTGTATCCTGTGACCTTGGTCCCCAGACTCCCTTTTGCGTCTGCACTGTGTCTCTCTCCCTTATGCCCTTCCTCCTCCGTGTGACACAGGGGGACGCGGTGCAATGACAGTCACCCCCTGGTGTGCAGCCCCTGGGCTGCTACATGTGTCCTGGGGATGTTGGGGTCAGTGGGGCAACGATCTGTGGGGGTGTAACTGCCATTGACTGAATGGGATTTGATACCCATGCGTCGGACCTTAGTGAACCTGCCCCATAGATTTTTATAGGATCACCCTCTTACACACAGCTGTCTGTCCCTATTGGCTCATTTAGGGCTGTTCTATAGAGGGCGAGCTTGCTGCGCCGTGTGCGCGTGGGCAGTTATAATTGGCTGAGGTTAGTCAGCCTTCCTATAATGGTGCCACGCGTGCGCATGGCAGCGAGCGGGGAGCCGGCCGACAGGGGGGGAAGATGAGGAAAAGAAAGAATTTGCGCCGTTACCGTCGCTGAAATGTATGTGTGTGTATGTATGTATGTGTGTGTATGTATGTATGTGTGTGTATGTATGTATGTGTGTGTGTGTGTGTATGTGTGTGTGTGTGTGTGTGTGTGTGTGTATGTGTGTGTGTGTGTGTGTGTGTGTGTGTGTGTGTGTGTGTGTGTGTGTGTGTGTGTGTGTGTGTGTGTGTGTGTGTGTGTGTGTGTGTGTGTGTGTGTGTATGTACGTGTGTGTGTGTGTACAATGTTAATAAATATTTTATGCTTACCAATGTGTTTTTTTTTAAATAATAATAAATTACACATACACACACACACACACACACACACACCCACACACATATACAACCTGTCGCTCCCGGCAGCACAGACCACCATACACACAAAAAGTGTGCGTCACGTGCACGCGCATTCGCACAGGCACGCGCGCGCACGGCCGCACACAGTATATTACAGGCTTTAGGATCCTCCTCTTACATACATCAGCTGTCCTATAGATTTCAAAAGGATCACCCTCTTAAAAGTCAGAAACCTCATCCCTAAATGAATGAATAGGAATGAAAGGGGCACGAGCAACACTAATGACCCTTTAGGATGTATGGAGCACCCATACAAGGCCCTTCTTTCATCCCGAAAGCAGGATTTCATGAATAGTTCCTAAAAAGCTCCCTATTGTCTGAAATCTGTGAATACCCTAAACTATTGTCTCTCCCTTTGGTGGCCATAGAGTGGAGGAGGTGTGATCCTATAACAGATGGTAACTGTTTGCTGATAACAGAATGAGCCTGTGTGGGATTAAAAGGATTGTGTTACAGGAATATGTGTGTGTGTGTGTGTGTGTGTGTATGTGTGTTTGTGGTGACTCTGCATGTATTCTCTCTATACCATTAGTTTTCAACTTTTTTTTGGTTAAGGTACCGTATAATTATATTGTGAAATTCTGTGGAACCCCAACCCTCTCTAATAGCGCGTCTGAGATCAGATGCATTGTAAGGAAACCCAACCCTCTCTAATAGCGCGTCTGAGATCAGATGCATTATAAGGAACCCCAACCCTCTCTAATAGCGCGTCTGAGATCAGATGCATTATAAGGAACCCCAACCCTCTCTAATAGCGCGTCTGAGATCAGATACATTGTAAGGAACCCCAATCCTCTCTAATAGCGCGTCTGAGATCAGATGCATTGTAAGGAACCCCAACCCTCTCTACTAACGTGTCTGAGATCAGATACATTGTAAGGAACCCCAACCCTCTCTAATAGCGCGTCCGAGATCAGATGCATTGTAAGGAACCCCAACCCTCTCTACTAACGTGTCTGAGATCAGATACATTGTAAAGAACCCCAACCCTCTCTACTAACGTGTCTGAGATCAGATACATTGTAAGGAACCCCAACCCTCTCTAATAGCGTGTCTGAGATCAGATACATTGTAAGGAACCCCAACCCTCTCTAATAGTGTGTCTGAGATCAGATGCACTGTAAGGAACCCCAACCCTCTCTAATAGCACGTCTGAGATCAGATACATTGTAAGGCACCCCAACCCTCTCTAATAGCGCGTCTGAGATCAGATGCATTGTAAGGAAATCCCAAAACCCTCTATAATAGCGCGTCTGAGATCAGATGCATTGTAATGAACCCCAACCCTCTCTAATAGCGCGTCTGAGATCAGATACATTGTAAGGAACCCCAACCCTCTCTAATAGCGTGTCTGAGATCAGATACATTGTAAAGAACCCCAACCCTCTCTAATAGTGCGTCTGAGATCAGATACATTGTAAGGAACCCCAACCCTCTCTAATAGCGCGTCTGAGATCAGATGCATTGTAAGGAACCCCAACCCTCTCTAATAGCGCGTCTGAAATCAGATGCATTGTAAGGAACCCCAACCCTCTCTAATAGCGCGTCTGAAATCAGATGCATTGTAAGGAACCCCAACCCTCTCTAATAGCGCGTCTGAGATCAGATGCATTTTAGATTCTTCTGCATTTGGTACAATTTTCAAACGACCTGAAATTTGCAGAGAACCCAAGGCCCTATGAACCCCCATTGAAAAATACTGCTCTATACACTGCTATCCATATACACTGTATATCCAAATAAAGCATACATATATACAGTTGTGTGAAAAAGAAAGTACACCCTCTTTGAATTCTATGGATTTACATATCAGGACATAATAACAATCATCTGTTCCTTAGCAGGTCTTAAAATTAGTTAAATACAACCTCAGAGGAACAACCTCCTTTGTATATCAGTATTGCTGACCAGAAGAAGAGAGGAGAACTCTCGAAAGCTTGTCCTATGACATAAATTGTTAGTCCAAGCAAAAAATGTATCACCTAATACTGAAGAACATATATATATATAGCCAATAAAAAGATCACTTGTGAGCACATTTACATGCCTTAGACAGGTCTGCACCCCTGCCTTTCACCATTATCACCTAGCATACAGTGCTTCCACTGCAGCAAGGGATTCTTGGAAATGACATGCAAATGAGCACACCATCTCACCTTTTGCCTGAAATCCATTTTTACATGGAACCTTTATAAGCTAATGCTCGCTGTTAGCACAGCTTTTAAGCCCAGCATGGGAATTCGATGCAAAGCCAGAGAAACCACGCACAGTCATGTTTGAACCTTAAAGGGTCTCATCAGTGTGAGGTTGGTTGTACTAGCTTTGCAATAATCAAATAATTAATTAATAATCAAATAATTAACCAATTAGCCCCAAAGTAATTAAAACAGGCAAAAGTCCACCAAACCTGAGTCCCAGATGATCTCTATAGTGTGCTACAGCCGCCATTTTGAAACGGAGTTCAGGCGGCCATTTTGATTTATTCTCTGCGTTGTGTGAAGTCTGTAAATCCGATTGTTCCTCTTGCATGGCTGCTGTGGTTGATTACTTATTTGATTGCCACATTGGGGTTTAGGGGTATATAAGTGCACGTATTGTCTTTCCCTCACTGCACCACCCTGAGGAAAGTCCCGTTTTGGGGACGGAAACGTTGGAATTTTGTGCCTTGTTACCAATATATACTTTACCTGCTATCTATCTATAGTATCGATAGTGTATTTCTATCTTTTTGCATAGCCAGTATAACCAACCCCACACTGAGGAGACCCATTAAGGTCGAAACAGCTGTTTGTGGGTGGGTTCACTGGCTATGCATCTTAACCCTGGCTGTGCTCAAAGCTGTGACCATGCAGCAAGCTTAAGCCTATAGGGAACCATGTTAATGGTTTTTAAGCAAAAGGTGGCACTGTGTGCTCATTTGCATGTCATCACCCAGAATCCCTTGCTGCAGTGGAAGTGCTGGGTGATAATGGTGAAAGGCGGGGTTGCAGACCTGTCTAAGACATGCAAATGTGCGCACAGTAATATTTCCATTATAGATAGATAGATTCCATCCTATAGTGTGAAATAAATATAACAGAACTTGTTACATTTCTGAGGGCTTTCATAGTATTGCACTGATATAGTGAAGTGCAGCTCATCACTTTTACAGTCACTCCGAGGTATATAAATAGGCCCCGCTTAATCCTGGCCACGTGAAGCACCATAAATCTCTTATGTAAGCAGATCAATATGATTAGCAAGCAGGGAAGCGCTCACCTGCCCCTACAAACAGAGGAATAAAGCGCTAAAGGTGTACGAGGCTAAAGCCCCCGGTGGAACTTCTGTCTTAGACCAGGGTTACCTGCCTATTCTGAAGTAACACGCTTCAAATATTGCCCCTTTGGAGGTTATTGGTGTAGTGCCCTCTTTGGGGACTACTCGCTTTGTAAGGGGTTAAATGCCTTAAGACAGGGGTGCACAAAATTTTGGAGCTGCGCCCCCCTGCCTGCTCCCCTCTGTGCTCGCGCCTCCCCCCCTTACCTTTTCTGTCGTCATCAAATGACGCCACGTTGCCATGGCGACGCGTCACACCAAGCCTCTGAATCTCGGTAAGTTGAGGTTGCAGAGGCCTCACGCGGTCCCCCGGCATTTAATTTAAATGCCTTGGGGAAGAGCGCAGGGCCTCTGCAACCGCCATGCCCCCCAGAGAAATGAGGGGTGCCCTCCAGTTTGTGCACCCCTGCCTTAAGGGGTTTATTGAGTGGGCTCAATTAGGTTATTCCCCATCATGTGATATATGACATGATGTAAAGTTATATATAGCCACCCCTTATTTTCTAGAAGCAGGTTCTTCAGGGTTCTGACTGGGGCCTCACTGTGAGTCCTGTAAATAGGTTTGTGTGTTGTCACGCTGCGCTCACATGGACAAGGAGGGACCCCAGAATTGAGGTGAAAAGGGTAATACTTACACCCACAGCTGCGGGGGCACGCCTGGAAGGTGGATAGTAGGTGCCCGGAACTGCACGGGAGATAAGGTGTTAGTTCAGATACTCGCCGGATACTTGGGCAGTTCCAGTAGAATCGTCGGTGCCGAGAGCCTTGGGGGTTGGAGCCGGGAGGTAGGTTGGAATCCGTAAGCCGAGGTGGAGCATAGGAGAGTTCGGGAGGTCAGAGGGCAAGCCAGTGGTCGAAGTCCAGAGCGGGTCTGCAGTTAAGCCGGTTCGGTACACGGGAGATCACTAGAAGACACAGAGACAAGGTACTATGGCAGGCACGACCGTGGGTAACGCAGGTCACACAAAGCTATGCTCAGCCAAAGAAGGAATGGCTGACAGGGTATAAATGAGTAGAGAACCCATTGGGAAGAGGGGGAGGGGACAGAGGAGCTGCCCCATGGGAGGCAGGGATAGGTGAGGGAAGATTGCCACAGCTGATAGCTTGACGCGAGGCTTGTGGGCGGTGCACGCGCATCAGGCGTGGGGTGCGCGCGGCCCGAGCTGGGGGCGGGAGCTCCTCCTGCGGGAGGACGTAAAAGTCCGTGGGCGTGTGCCCCCCCGTAGCAGCCGCGGGGACCAGGGAGAAGGAAGGAGGGTCCCGCTCGTGGCGGTGAACCAGTGGAGCCGGAGTGTGCCGGGTAAGTGTTGTCGCGGGGGGAACCCTCTTTGGGAGAGGTGTTCCCCGGGGCTTTACATGTGTATAGTCACATGTATTAAGATGTGTCCTGACACAGTTTGTGGTTTTCAGTTAGGAACGTTCCCTTTAAGATAGTGCCTGTTAGAGGAACAGGAATCTTACATTGTGGGAGAGGGATAGAACAAAAGACAAAAGGCCCCAGTGCTACATCCAACTTGACAAATGATCTAGTTAAATACTTATCTGTTTATCTTCTCATAAGCAGGGGTCACTTAGTTCAGTTCTTTGACCAAAGTATAATAAGCCGACACTCATGTCGCGGTGCGGCCCATCTGTAGGTTCTAGCACTGCTACACCTGCAAAAAGCGCTCATACCCTTTCTAATGGAGGGAGAGCTCTCTTCACAGACTGGTCATTCACAGGTGCTTAGCAAGAACTGCCATTAAAAAGGTGGGATGGGTGAACTTGAAATCATGGGTGACCCCTCTTCGCCCCCTCAAAGCTCGCCCCCCAACCTTTTTAATGGCAGTTCTTGCTAAGCACGTGGGAATGACCAGTCTGTGAAGAGAGCTCTCCCTCCATTAGGCCTCGTCTCCACTGCTCGCGGCTGCGCGCTCTACGGCGTGCGCATCGCTAACAAGGTTGGCCCTTTATGGGGCCGGCCCCGTGATCAAGCGCAAGTGGCAAGCCTACATTTTAAGAAGTCAAGAAATGTGACTTCTGGCGCGGCGGCCGAGCGATGGGTCACGGCGGCAGGTTCAGCGAATGAGGGCGAACCAGCCGCGTGAAGTCATGGCGGCGCTCCCGCCATGCTTTCCCGTCCCCTCAGATCCCAAGTCCTCGGATAGCTCGGCTGAAGGCCATGAGCGCTGCCAGGCGCTTCGTTGCTCACGCACGCTCACTGCGGTCGCAGCCTAAGAAAGGGTACAGTATGAGCGCTTTTTGCAGGTGTAGCAGTGCTAGAACCTACAGATGGGCCGCACCACGACGTGGGTGTCGGCTTATTATACTTTGGCCAAAGAACTGAACTAAATGGCTCTTGCTTATGAGAAGATAAGTATTTAACTACCGTATTGCCTCGATTGTAAGACGCACCATCGATTTAGCACTTACAATCGAGGGGAAAAAAAGTGTTATTTGACCCCCTCCATCTCACTTACCAAGTTTACAGGTGGCAGCAGCAGAAGTCCATCAGCGGAGGAATGAAGTGTGCGGCGGGAGGTCCATCAGCGGAGGGATGAAGTGTGAGGCGGGAGGTCCATCAGCGGAGGAATGAAGTGTGAGGCAGCGGCGGAAGGAGAGATCCATCAGCGGAGGAATGAAGTGTGAGGCAGCGGCGGAAGGAGAGATCCATCAGCGGAGGAATGAAGTGTGAGGCGGGAGAGGTCCATCAGCGGTGGAATGAAGTGTGAGGCGGGAGAGGTCCATCAGCGGTGGAATGAAGTGTGTGGCGGGAGAGGTCCATCAGCGGAGGAATGAAGTGTGCGGCGGGAGAGGTCCATCAGCGGTGGAATGAAGTGTGCGGCGGGAGAGGTGCATCAGCGGAGGAATGAAGTGTGAGGCGGGAGAAGTCCATCAGCGGAGGAATGAAGTGTGAGGCGGGAGAGGTCCATCAGCGGTGGAATGATGTGTGCGGCGGGAGAGGTGCATCAGCGGAGGAATGAAGTGTGAGGCGAGAGAGGTCCATCAGCGGAGGAATGAAGTGTGAGGCAGGAGAGGTCCATCAGCGGAGGAATGAAGTGTGCGGCGGGAGAGGTGCATCAGCGGAGGAATGAAGTGTGAGGCAGGAGAGGTCCATCAGCGGAGGAATGAAGTGTGCGGCGGGAGAGGTGCATCAGCGGAGGAATGAAGTGTGCGGCGGGAGAGGTGCATCAGCGGAGGAATGAAGTGTGAGGCAGGAGAGGTCCATCAGCGGAGGAATGAAGTGTGCGGCGGGAGAGGTGCATCAGCAGAGGAATGAAGCGTGAGGCGGGAGAGGTCCGTCAGCAGAGGAATGAAGTGTGCGGCGGGAGAGGTGCATCAGCGGAGGAATGAAGCGTGAGGCGGGAGAGGTCCGTCAGCGGAGGAATGAAGTGTGCGGCGGCGGCAGGAGAGGTGCATCAGCGGATGAATGAAGTGTGCGGCGGGAGAGGTGCATCAGCGGAGGAATGAAGTGTGCGGCGGGAGAGGTGCGTCAGCGGAGGAATGAAGTGTGCGGCGGGAGAGGTGCATCAGAGAAGGAATGAAGTGTGCGGCGGGAGAGGTCCATCAGCGGAGGAATGAAGTGTGAGGCGGGAGAGGTCCATCAGCGGAGGAATGAAGTGTGCGGCGGGAGAGGTGCATCAGCGGAGGAATGAAGTGTGCGGCGGGAGAGGTCCATCAGCGGAGGAATGAAGTGTGAGGCGGGAGAGGTCCATCAGCGGAGGAATGAAGTGTGCGGCGGGAGAGGTGCATCAGCGGAGGAATGAAGTGTGCGGCGGGAGAGGTGCATCAGCGGAGGAATGAAGTGTGAGGCGGGAGAGGTCCATCAGCGGAGGAATGAAGTGTGCGGCGGGAGAGGTGCATCAGCGGAGGAATGAAGTGTGAGGCGGGAGAGGTCCATCAGCGGAGGAATGAAGTGTGCGGCGGGAGAGCTCCGTTAGCGGAGGAATGAAGTGTGCGGCGGGAGAGGTCCATCAGCGGAGGAATGAAGTGTGCGGTGGGAGAGGTGCATCAGCGGAGGAATAAAGTTTGCGGCGGCGGCGGCGGGAGAGGTCCATCAGCGGAGGAATAAAGTTTGCGGCGGCGGCGGGAGAGCGGTTTCACAGGCAGGAGTCCAGCTAATAAGCACAGGCAGTTGCTTCTTAGTCAGATCAGTCAGGGGTTTGGCCAGGGCGCTGTACTGTGGGACAAATTTCCTATAGTACCCTGCGGTGCCCAAAAATGCCATGGCCTGTTTCTTGGCTTCTACCTTGGCTGGCTCTGGTTTGAGGTGCCCTCCACCCACCCTGTGCCCTAAGTACAGGACCTCTGCCATCCCTACCATACACTTAGTGGGTTTCAAGGTAAGCCCAGCCTCCCTGATCCTATCCAGCACCGCAGCTACATGTCCTATGTGGGATTCCCAGGAACTACTAAAGACAGCAATGTCATCTAAGTAAGTCCTGGCATACCTCTGCATCCCTTCCAGTAACCTATTGACCAGGCGTTGGAAGGTAGCCGGGGCCTTCTTCATCCCAAATGGCATCACTAAAAACTCATAGAGACCACTTGGAGTGACGAATGCTGACTTCTCCCTAGCCTCCAGGGTCAGTGGGATTTGCCAATAGCCTTTGCTCAAATCCATGGTGGTTTGATACTTTGCCCCGCGAGTTCATCCAGTAACTCATCCATGCGGGGCATGGGGTAAGCATCTGACACCGTCCCAGCGTTGAGGAACCGGTAGTCCACACAAAACCGGGTGGTCTTGTCCTTCTTAGGGACTAGGACTACCGGACTTGCCCAAGGGCTCTGGGATGGAGTAATTACCCCTAGGGTCAGCATCTCCTCTATTTCCCTCTCCATACTTGTCTTGACCTCTGCTGACACCCTATAAGCGTGCTTATGCAGAGGCTGCAGGTCCCCTGTGTGCACTGGGTGTTTTGTGAGATGTGTGGTCCCTGGCCTGTCAGTGAAGAGGGCGCTAAACTTAGCTAGCATGTCCCTGGCTTCTCCCTTCTGCCTAGCACTCAACTGTGCCCCTATCTCCACCTGCTCCACAGTGTTCCCCTGCCTAGCCTCCCCTAGGAGATCAGGCAGAGCATTGCTCGCCGGATCCTCCAGCAATGGGCTACAAATGGCCGTCACTGCTCCCATACTCGGTGCTCTGTACTCTTTCAACATGTTAATGTGATATGTCTTGTGCGTCTCAGGCTCTACCTGTACAACGTAGTTGCACTCATTCATCTTTCGGATAACCGGGTACGGTCCCGACCAGGCAGGCATCAACTTGTTCTCCCGAGTGGGTTTGAGAACAAGCACCTGCTGTCCTGGGATGAATTCTCTGCTACGGGCATGCTGGTCATACCATTGCTTCTGCTTGGTCTGAGCTTCCCTGAGGTGGTCCTGAGCCACCCCCATGAGCATCTCTAACCGGTCTCGGAGATCTACTACATACTGGATCACTGAAGCATCAGTAACAGTAACCTCCCCTTCCCATCCCTCATGGAATAGGTCCAGAGGTCCACGTAACCTGCGGCCATATAGTAGCTCGAAGGGGGACAAGCCTGTAGATTCCTGCGGTACCTCTCGGTAGGCAAACAGCAAGTGCTGTAAATGAATCTCCCAGTCTTTCCCCTCCGCCTCTATATAGGTCCGAAGCATCTGCTTCAGGGTACCGTTAAACCTCTCACATAATCCGTTTGTCTGGGGATGGTAAGGGGTAGTGCGCCGGTGCTGTACACCGCATGCATCCCAGAGACAATGTAACAGTTTACTCATGAACTGCGACCCCTGATCGGTTAGGATCTCACTAGGGAAACCTACCCTAGAGAAAATGTTCAGCAAAGCTGCTGCCACTGTTTTGGCAGCTATGGTGCCAAGCGCTACCGCCTCAGGGTACCGGGTGGCAAAATCCACCACCGTGAGGATGTAGCGCTTCCCTGACCTGCTAGGAATCATGAGGGGTCCTATAAGGTCCATCGCTACCTTCTGGAAGGGTTCCCCTATTATCGGTAGGGGTTTCAGGGGGGCCTTCACACGGTCGCCCGCCTTACCCACTCGCTGGCAGGCATCACAAGAGCGGCAGAAATTGCTCGCATCCCGGGATGCCCCCGGCCAGTAGTAACGCTGTAATAACCGGGCTCGCGTCCTGGTGACCCCCTGATGTCCCGCTAACGGAATAGAGTGAGCTACCCGTAACAATTGCTGTTGGTACCCCTGGGGCACTACTAGCTGTCGCTTACCGGTCACCCCCTCCTCTATCCCCAGGTTCCCTTCTTCTCTATACAGGAGTCCCTTATGCCATAGGTAGTGCTCAGTGCCTTCCCCTGCCTGAGATTCGGACGCCCGAAGTCTCACACCGGCCAGGGTAGGGTCTGTCTTCACTGCCGCCTTAAACTGGGCTCCTAATTCTGGCCACCCCCCAGTCATGTAATTGTCTGGGGAATGGGGAAGGGTGAGGGGGAACAGTAAGTCAGTCTGTGGTTGCAACTGATCCTGGCTTACCTCCCCGGGCTCCTCTGTGCCCTCCGCTAACGTTGGTCCCAAATGCTGGGGGACTGGCGCCGCCGCCATTGCCGCTTTCTGGCTCCGGGTAACCACCGCCACTGCAGCGGGCTTGGGCACCCGGTCGTAGGTGCGGTCATCGGTCCCAGATCATTGCCAAGAAGAATTTCAGCATCCAAACCGGGTAAAACCCCCACCTCCCGCAGACCCTTGCCCTCCCCCCAATCCAAAAAGATTCTGGCCACTTGCAAGAAACGTGGCTCTCCGTCGGCCACAGTGATCTGCATCCCAGGGCCTGGGAGCAATTCCTCTGGCCGGACCATATCAGGTCGGACCAGGGTCACTGCAGCTCCTGAATCCAGCAAGCCGACTTCTTGCCGGTCACCGACTGTAACCGGGGTGAGATGTCTGCTCCGGCCGTCCGTCTGCTGCAGGGCTGCGCTGATCTGTCCTCTGCTCCTGGCTGTAGGCACCGATGAAACCGGGATAGGGTGACATGGGACGTCTCACTGGGAGTTGTTTCCATGACCGGTCCGGGTTCTTTGGTGGAAGCCACCGGCACACGGGCTACCGGCTTCGCAGCTGGGGTGCGTTGCCCCCGATGGGGTTCGCTGGTCTAATGTGACCAGTGCTGTTACAGTTGTAGCACCGGCGCTCGTGCCGGAGCTCCCCCGCCTTCGGTGGACTGCTGCCCGCTGGCGGCCTCTGAGCCCATTGGGGGGTACTAGCAGACTTTTTGGCCGGCGCCGCCGCCGCCGCCGCTTTGGCTGGTACCTTGGCGGGCATCAGGGCTGGCTGGCCACATAGTCATCTGTTAGCCTTGCCGCCTCCTGGTAAGTCTTGGGCTTTTTGTCGTATACCCAAGCCCTCACTGCCGGCGGGCACTGCTGCATGAGCTGCTCCTGAAAGATGAGGTCCAGCAGGCGTTGGTAAGTCCTGGCCTCATAGACCTCCACCCAGCGTATCCCGTGCAAAGCCATGCGGGTCGCATAGGTGACATAGCTCTCCAGTGACTGTCTCTCTACCAGCCGGAATTTACCCCGGTAGGCTTCAGGGGTAAAACCGTACTGAAATAACAACAGCTCTTTCAGGTGGTCATAATCATCAGCATACTCCTCTGGAAGCGCCATCATTGTCTGTTTAGCCAAGCCGGGCAGTAAGGGGTCCAAACGTGCAACCCTATGCTGGGGAAGCACGTTGTACCGCCGGCACTGCGTTTCAAAGTTCTTTAAGAAACTGTCAATCTGGTCAGTGCCTTCCACGAACTTGGTGAGACTGTGCTTGTCCAGTCGGAGTTCATCTTTGCTGGCTTGGACAGCGGGACAATAAGCGGGTCGGTTCACTGCCATTGAGATGAACTGTAGCCGCTCCTCCGGTGTCCCTCGGTCACTCCACGCTGTAATCAGTGCCAACATTTCAGGGGTGAACGGACTGGTAGCCGCAGCCACCAGTGCCCCTCCTGTTGCACTGGTCCCGGGAGGTGCACTTGTTCCCTCCCTGGGATTCTGCCACCCCGGCACTGGGTTCCTTCCCTGATCTCCGGGCGGCTGTACAAAGGCAAGCTGAGCCGTATCCTGAGGCTCTGCAAGCCGGGCTTCATAGTCACCGATTGCTGCTATCATGTCTGCGACCGCCTGGTTCTCATATACTCATAAGGCAGTCCATATTCACGGCACTTGTCTTTCAGCTGAGTTCTAGTCCTCAGGTTGAATGAGCCTTCCGCTTCACTCATGGTTCTGGGTCGCAGCAGTGAGGTGGTGTTACAACTTGTGTTAACTGTTGCACTACCGTGTGTTCAATATCTTTAGTCCCAGGAACTCGCAATTACCATCGAGTTTCCACTATATTACAGTATCCCTCAGTACACTGTAATACAGGTCCAGTTCAATCCCGCCTCTGCCACCAGTTTTATTATAAGCCTGTGACGGGAGCTTTGTGACAGGCTATAATAATACACCAAATAACTGGGTTGAACTGAACGAGGCTTAGATATAATAAAGTATATTTATTCCTTAAATAGGTGAACACAGCAATATAGTACAGTAACAGGCAAGAAGTAACACTTACTTGGGGGTGGGGAATGAGAAGTATCAGATAGCAATTCTCCAGCAATCAGGTCACAATCAAGATGGTATTAAAAGACAAAGGATATAGGGTTGACCACAGTTTATATATCTTTTGTAACCCTATCCTTAACATTAAGTACAGGCTATTGGATAACAATTAGCTGTATCCAATCTTTAACGTGGGAACACGTTTTAATCCATGCCCCCCTGCTAATTAGCTCATGCGCACTAGGACCCTGGGGTCTCATTTCTGTAGCCCCACATTTACATCGGGAATGCCAGCCAGTCTACCAAATGCAATTTCTGGCAGGATACCCTTTGTTGGAAGGTGTAAAATATGACACTCACAGACTGCTCTGGTTTGAGTCGTCTCCGCCCTCAGGTAAACAGTGAGGGTGGCAAAACCCTTTGAACAGTACTTAGGACCTAGACATTGGGTCGCCTCTCTGACCATATGCTTCCTTGTATGCAAAGGAATTTCCTCTGGGTTTTATCCCTGCCTTGGGATACAGTATTACAGGTAAAATACAAACATATTAAAATATCCGGTTCCAGCGGGTCTAAACTACCCAGATCTCAATGCCGGAACTGGGACACCATATGGTCCGAGTTTCAGCCCGCTACGACCTTCAGAACCGGAGTTACATAAATACCACTTAAACCGTTTCCTATTTTAATACAAAAAACTCCGCTGTAAATTAAATCACGTTTTTTTCACTAAATCCCAATTGAAAACAATGGGCTCCGCTGCCATAGACTTTCAATGGCAAACCGCCGCTGTTGGCGCCTATGGGAATCCACCGCCATAGACTTTCAATGGGGCATCGCCGCCGTTGAAGTCTATGGGGTTTCTCTGCCATAGCCGGTCAATGGAAATTGGCCGCCGTTGAAGTCTATGGGAGAATTCCCGAACTTTCAAGGGGGTTCATACTCTGTCGGGTTGGTCCAAGAGGGTCAAGGATGGTTCTGCAGCCATGCCGGAGCAGTGCCTACAGGTACCCCAAACCCTGGCCCTCGGGACCCTCCGGAACCGGAGGTATGGATTCATGGTTTGTAGCTTTTCGGACTTAGTCAAATTCCTGAGCTGTTTCTGCCGCCGCCATTGGAACCTATGGCGCGACCCGCTCTCTCGGCACGACCCTTCTCGGGGGTCCAGGATTCGGGGACCCGGTGGTGGTCGAGTGGGGGAAGGTCTAGGAACTAGGGGCAAAAAGAATTTTATTTCTGGGTGCCCTAGAACTGTAGATTCCCACGCCACTTAACGTTGAACGTGACTAATCAGGGATCAAAGCTCTTTTTCAGAAAAATTATCCGCTTTGCGGTTTTGCGGTTTGGACGGCAGCCAACTCGTTCCTGGAAAGCGCCGTCGAGGAATCTCCATTGAAGTCAATGAGCCCATTGACTTACAATGGGAAACCGCCGCTCCTCCTCTCGGACGCCACCTGCTTGTCTTCGAGGGAAACCGGTCCAAAACAGCAAGACCCGCCATTGAAATGCATTGAGCTCTAATGGCGGCCTATGGGACTCTGCAAAATGGTGCCTGAAAAGGCGGGAAAATTACACAAAGGGATATAATTACTAAAGAACTATTAACCCTTGCCCTCCCGGATGGATCCCAGTGTGTGTGTCATGCAGACACTGATATAAAAAGATATAACACTAAAGCATGGGGACAGGGGAATATACATTTTCATGCTATAACAAGGGTTAAACCACATTTCTGGACCGCAGCCCAGTTAACCCCCTTGTCTCCCTGGTGAGGTCAGGGGATGGCCAAATGGGGTGCAACCCCTTCAAATACCGGGCCACCCCCTTTCTCCCTCTACAGCCTGCATGCAGTGCGGGCACGCTGACTGAGGGAGCGGGGCCGTAGCCTTACTTTGGTCTGGGAGCCAATCAGTGAAGAAAATGTTGCTGGTACTGTTTGGTTTGCCAAGTTGCTTGGCAGCAATGTTTGCTAAGGGCAAATGTGACGTTTATAAAAACAACTACCAGGGAGTAATACATTGAGAGTTACCTCTCGTTTTCACGTATGTCCTGGGCACAGATTTATGATGACAAATAATACATAGTTACATTAAGTGAACAGGGTATACATTATATACAAGACATTGCATGCACAGATAGAGATAATATATATTATAGGCGTATGTAACAGTTACAGACCAGATTAAAATGTGAGACAGCTTTAGTTTTGAAAGAACTTAGACTGGTGGTGGATGTGAGAGTCTCCGGTAGGTTGTTCCAGTTTTGGGGTGCACGGTAAGAGAAGGAGGAGCGGCCGGATACTTTGTTGAATCTTCGGACCATGAACAGTCTTTTGGAGTCGGATTTCAGATGATAGGTGCTGCATGTGGTAGGGCTTAGTAGCTCGTATGGTAAGAGATATATGGTTACATTAAATCAACAGAGGTTATACAGTAAATTCACAGACATTTCATGGACAGTTAGAGTTGGAAAATTGGGAACGGGATAAAGGGTTGGTGAGTTTCAGACTGAACTATTGTATCTTCAACATAACCAAACATCAGCAAACGGTTCACACCCTTTAGCTGTCCTTCGGCTGCGTCTATGGCTGCCCGCCTTTGGGGCGATGCAGATGTAGACTGAAGGGGTTCAGATTGAATGCAGCTGTGGTTTGTCCTCCTGGGTCATTAACTTTCCAGAGGGTGGGGCTGACGAAACACAGCAGTAATCAAATGCAGATATTAACCCTTAGCACGCTGGTTCTGTGCAGAGGGGAGCAGCTCTTTGGGAACCCCATCAGGCGTCCGCCTTTGGGGCGACGTGGATGTAGACTGAAGGGGTTCAGATTGAATGTAGCTGTGGTTTCAAAGTCCTTGATACTACATATGCGATAAAGCACTGGCCATGAGGATGTTCCTTTTAACGGAGCTCACAGACCCGATTGTCTCCCGCATATAACTGTAACTGTTACATACGCCTATAATATATATTATCTCTAACTGTGCATGCAATGTCTTGTATATAATGTATATCCTGTTCACTTATGTAACTGTATTTGTAACCACGTATTATTTGTCATCATAACTCTGTGCCCAGGACATATTACTTGTGATTACACAAGTACTTCTGATTAAAAAAAAGAATAGGAATAATCCAATGTCTCATTTTAACTAAGAATAGCCGAATACTTTGAATTGATGGGGCATTCTCTATAGATGTAGTGGTGTAGAAGGTAATATTTGAAATATTGGTGTGTTTAAGCCTTTTATCATAAGTAAACAAAGGTGACACATGCGTCTGGCAAGCGTTGTCCCACTGAGCGCCTCACACTCAGGAAGCAGAGGTGTTTGTGGCTGGTTTATTTTGGTACAATCTGTACTTCTGTATTTAATCATAACAGCTCATTACTCAGAATATGTAACCCCTCTACAGGGAAATCACACAATCAAGGGCTCAGACATTACTGTCAATAAGCTAACGGGCTTTTACTGACTCGGAAATAGTTATAGGGAGTGGTCACCAGTAATAAGAGGAACGGTTATCAGTTATAAGGCGCGTTTAAGGGAGGAGACATAAGGAGCGGTTATAGGGGCAGTTAGGGGAGGAGTTAGGAGTGGTGTTAGGGGAGGAATTATAAGGAGCAGTTATAGGATCAGTTAGGGGCGGAGTTATTAGTGGTGTTAGGGGAGGAGTTATAAGAAGTGGTGTTAGGGGAGGAGTTATAGGGAGCGGTTATAGGAGCAGTTAGGGGAGGAGCTATAGGGAGCGGATATAGGAGCAGTTAGGGGTGGAGTTAAGAGTGGTGTTAGGGGAGGAGTTATAAGGAGCGGTTATAGGAGCAGCTAGGGGAGGAGTTATAGGGAGCGGTTATGGGGCAGTTAGGGGAGGAGTTATAGGGAGCGGTTATAGGAGCAGTTAGGGGAGGAGTTATAGGGAGCGGTTATAGGAGCAGTTAGGGGAGGAGTTATAGGAGCAGTTAGGGGAGGAGTTATAGGATCACATACTGTAGGAAAGGAGTTATAAGGAGTTGTCAAGACATGGCTTAAGCCTTATCTAGGAATTTACCAGGCTTTAGTTTCTATAACCTAATTATGTTTTCTGTTTTTGGAGGAAAAATTAAGTTTTCCACTGGGAAAATCAGATCATCCTAATTTATAATTAACTTTGGCCCACAGGGTACAGAGAACTCATTATAATTGGATCTATAATTACCTGCCCCATAGCAACCTAAAATTAAGAACATGAATATGAACTCGTTAATCAGTATTGTATTATAGGGAAAAGAAAGTTGCCTACAGCATTCCCAACTCTTTCATAAGTTTAACTTGAAGCTCCAAAATAATATTTTGCAATGTATATTCACTCTCTATAACTACTAGTAGATCCATATACAAGCTCGCAATTACTTTTCCTATAGCTCCATATAACCTCTCCCTAGAACTCCTCCTATCTCTCCATATAACCTCTCCCTAGAACTCCTCCTATCTCTCCATATAACCTCTCCATATAACTCCTCCTATCTCTCCCTATAACTCCTCCTATCTCTCCATATAACCTCTCCCTAGAACTCCTCCTATCTCTCCATATAACCTCTCCCTATAACTCATCCTATCTCTCCATATAACGCTCCCTATAACTCCTCCTATCTCTCCATATAATCTCTCCCTATAACTCCTCCTATCTCTCCATATAATCTCTCCCTATAACTCCTCCTATCTCTCCATATAACCTCTCCCTATAACTCCTCCTTTCTCTCCATGTAACCGCTCCCTATAACTCCTCCTATCTCTCCATATAACCTCTCCCTATAACTCCTCCTATCTCTCCATATAACCTCTCCCTATAACTCCTCCTATCTCTCCATATAACGCTCCCTATAACTCCTCCTATCTCTCCATATAATCTTTCCCTATAACTCCTCCTATCTCTCCATATAACTCCTCCTATCTCCCCATATAACCCCTCCCTATAACTCCTATCTCTCCATATAACCGCTCCCTATAACTCCTATCTCTCCATATAACCGCTCCCTATAACTCCTCCTATCTCTCCATATAACCTCTCCCTATAACTCCTCCTATCTCTCCATATAACCGCTACCTAGAACTCCTCCTATCTCTCCATATAACTCCCCCTATCTCTCCATATAATCTCTCTTATCTCTCCATATAACCTCTCCCTATAACTCCCCCTATCTCTCCATATAACCTCTCCTATCTCTCCATATAACCTCTCCCTATAACTCCTCCTATCTCTCCATATAACCTCTCCATATAACTCCCTCTATCTCTCCATATAACCTCTCCTATCTCTCCATATAACCTCTCCCTATAACTCCTCCTATCTCTCCATATAACCGCTACCTATAACTCCTCCTATCTCTCCATATAACCTCTCCCTATAACTCCTCCAGGATGGGCTGCAGGTGAGCTCCTGCAGGGGAGCCAGGATGGCCTTAGACCCAGGGGTTGGTGGCTGTGAGTTGGAGATGGAAGTAGGAGAGGCCGCAGGCTGCAGCAGTGGTGTAGGCCTTGGTGAGGCTGAATGCAAGGTACAGGAGAGTTTGGAGAGAAAGGAAGGGGCAGAACAGAGTCTGCTTAAGAAAGAAGAGAAACAAGCTTTATTGAAGAAGTATAACAGGAAGGTAGAAGAATTGGAAATAAAAAATATTAAATTAAAGAGATGTCGTGGTCGTGAGATAGACATAAGCAAGAAGCAAATAAATCATCTGCATGTTGAATTAACCCGGTTGGAGGTTGAGATTGCTAAAATAACGGGTTCCAGTGAAACAGAAACGTTCCCTTTTAAAAACTATTGAAATGCTAACCCACAGTGCTGAACAGGGTACTGAGCAAAGTGCCAAGCAGGGTGCAGAGCGGGGCGCAGAGCAAAATGCTGAGCAGGGTGCAGAGCAAAGTGCCGAACAGGGTGCAGAGTGGGGCACAGAGCAAAATGCTGAGCAGGGTGCAGAGCAAAGTGCAGAACAAGGCGCAGATTCATATTGTGGAAACGGAAGCCAAAACCCCATAAAATGCTCACAAGAAAAGATAAGTTTGGTGACGCCTACAAGAAGTGGGAGAGAAACTAGATCCCAGAACAAGTCTGCAAAGTCTAAAGATAAAACAGAGAACTTATCCCAGGAAAATTCTGATTCAGATCCTGACAGTTTAATTCCACCAACTGCCAAGAAAACCCCAAAGGGTAAAGTTGCAAAAAAAAAGAAAGCAAAGGACCGGAAGCTAAAGGTTTCCACAGGAGAAGGTAACAGCCCTGTAATAGGGTCCAAAGACTTCAGGGAAGGGGACTCACCTCAGGGTGTATCAGACTGTGAGCAAGGATCTGTTCCAGAGCTTCCAGCATCCCAGGGGTGAATTGCAGAAGCAGCAGAAGATCTGATTAAAAGACCATTGCATGCAAAGAAAGCAGCAGACACCTGTGATGTTGGGTTATCTCAGACTCCCACGCTGGGAGAAGTTAAAAAAATTACAAAGAAATCTGGAGAGCAGCAAAGCAAAAACCTAGAAACTCTGAGAGATCAGCTGGAAATGGAGTTTGTGCCTGAGAGCTTTGAGCCAGAGAGCCCATGCTCACCTGGACTTACAGAACCACACCCCTGCTTATTAGCTGGTCCTGGGATTCAGAACTCTGAGAGAGGAGAACAGCAAGTGGTAATTAGCAGCAATGGAGACAGCATTAACCCTGTAGTGCCTGGGAGTGAAGTTAAGGTTGTAGAGACTGAAAGTGCTGCTCCTATCCAAACAGTTCCTGATAGAGTGGCCCAATCAGAAGATGGGGTAAAGCAAAGTAATGGCATCAAGGTAACCCCAGTTCACACAGCACCCCCTTCACCCTGGAGTGGGAGATCCTTTGTGAGCGCTGTGACCAGAAATGCACAACCTTTAAAAAGGAGGAACGTGGTAAAGTTGAGATATAAGGGCGCAGAGGAGATGAAGCCTGACAGGATTTTTGTAGGAAAACATCTATTGAAAGAATCTTTGGGCTTCAGTGCAGATGACTATGACGATGGGGAGGATTTGGCCCGAGATTACAGGGGTTACACCCCAATTGGCCACCCCCTGACCTCACCAGGGAGACAAGGGGTTAACTGGGCTGAGGTCCAGAAATGTGATTTAACCCTTGTTATAACATGAAAATGTGTATTCCCCTGTCCCCATGTTTCATTGTAATATCTGGTTTAATCAGTGTCTGCATCACACATACACACTAGAATCCATCCGGGAGTACAAGGGTTAATAGTTCTTTAATGATAATAGCCCTTTGTGTAATTTTCCCGCCTTTTCAGGCACCATTTTGCAGGGTCCCATAGGCCGCCATTGGGGCTCCATGTGTTTCAATGGCGAATCTTGCTGTTTGGGTCCTGTTTCCTGTGAAGACCAGCAGATGGCATCCGAGAGGAGGAGCGGCGGTTTCCCATTGTAAGTCAATGGGCCCATTGACTTCAATGGAGATCCCTCGAAGGAGCTTTCCAGGAACGAGTTGGCTGCCGTTCAAACCGCAAAACCACAAAGCAGATACAATTTCTAAAAGAGAGCTTTGATCACTTATTAGCCAAGTTCAATGACAAGTGGCGTGGGAATAAACAGTTCTAGAGCACCTAGAAATAAAATTCTTTTTCCCCCTAGTTCCTAGGCCTCCCCCACTCGACCACCACCGGGTCCCCGAATCCTGGACCCCCGATAAGGGTCGAACCGAGAAGAGTGGGTCGCGCCATAGGTTCCAAAGGTGGCGGCAGAAACAGCTCAAGAAAACAGCTAAGTGTGAAAAGCTGAAATTTAGGAATCCATAGCTCCGGTTCCGGAGGGTCCAGAGGATCAGGGTTTGGGGTACCTGTAGTCACTGCTCCGGCATCGCTGCAGAACCATCCTTGACCCTCTTGGACCAACCCGACGGAGTATGGACCCCCTTGAAAGTTCGGGACTTTTCCCATAGACTCCAATGGCGGCCAATCTCCATTGACCGGCTATGGCGGAAAACCCCCATTGACTTCAACGGCGGCGTCGCCCCGTTGAAAGTCTATGGCGGCGGATTCCCATAGCCGCCAACGGTGGCGGTTTGCCATTGAAAGTCTATGGCGGCGGAGCCCGTTGTTTTCAATGGGGATTTAGTGAGAAACCGTGCTTTAATTTACAGCGGAGTTTTTTGTATTAAAATAGGAAACGGTTTAAGGTGTAATTGTGTAACTCCGGTTCCGAAGGTCGTAGCAAGTCGCAAATTGGACCATAGGGTGTCCCAGTTCCGGCATTGAGAACTGGAAAGCTTGGACCTGCTGGACCCAACAGAACCGGATATTTTAATATGTTTGTGTTTTATCTTTAATGCTGTGTCCCAAAGCAGGGATAAAACCCAGAGGAAATTCCTTTGCATACCAGGGTAGCATATGGCTAGAGAGGCGACCCAATGTCTAGGACTTAAGTATTGTTCAAAGGATTTTGTCACCCTCACTGTTTACCTGAGGGCGGAGACGGCTCAAACCAGAGCAGTCTATAAGTGTCCCATTTAACACCTTACAACAAAGAATATCCTGCCAGGAATCCAATTTGGTAGACATGCTGGCATTCCTGATGCAGATGAGGGGCTACAGAAATGAGACCCCAGAGTTCTAATGCGCATGTGCCAACTAGCAGGGGGGCATGGATCAAAATGTGTTCCCATGTTAGTGAGTGGCTACAGGTAATTGAAAACCAATCACCTGTACTTAATGTTAAGGATAGGGTTACAAAAGGTATATAATCTGTGGTCAACCTTTTATCCTGGGTTCTTCTATACCATCTTGATTGCTGAGAGAAACGCTATGCAATGTCTTCATGCCAGAGGTCTTTCATGTCTTTGGTGTCTTGATGACTATGAAGATTGCTGTATGAACTGCCAGTCCAGATATGACTGTTTCATCATTTCCATTTTAAGTAAGTGTCCATATTTTGCCTGTTATTTGTATATCTGTTGTGTTCACCTTTATCAAGGAATAAATTATATTTTATCATATCTAAGTCCCAGTTCAAACCCAGTTATATATATATATATATATATATATATATATATATATATATATACATGTAGAGGTATCAGTACCGTGTTAGCCGAGCTTCAATAATCAAAAAACAAAAAAATAAATAGATGATACCGTTCTGTGGCTAACGAAATGCTTTTATTTGTGCGAGCTTTCGAGATACACTGATCTCTTCTTCCGGCGATGTTACAATGAATGAAGCAAAAGGTAAACTTAAAACCAGTGTCTCTTGGAATGTTATCTGTGCTGTTCCTTCCCCCGGTGTGGATGTGTGCACAGATAACAGCACAGATAACATTCCAAGAGACACTGGTTTTAAGTTTACCTTTTGCTTCATTCATTGTAACATCGCCGGAAGAAGAGATCAGTGTATCTCGAAAGCTCGCACAAATAAAAGCATTTCGTTAGCCACAGAACGGTATCATCTATTTATTTTTTTGTTTTTTGATTATATATATATATATATATATATATATATATATATATATATATATATATATATATGTAGAGGTATAAGTACCGTGTTAGCCGAGCTTCAATAATCAAAAAAATAAAAAATAAAAAATAAATAGATGATACCGTTCTGTGGCTAACGAAATGCTTTTATTTGTGCGAGCTTTCGAGATACACTGATCTCTTCTTCCGGCGATGTTACAATGAATGAAGCAAAAGGTAAACTTAAAAACAGTGTCTCTTGGAATGTTATCTGTGCTGTTCCTTCCCCCGGTGTGGATGTGTGCACAGATAACAGCACAGATAACATTCCAAGAGACACTGGTTTTAAGTTTACCTTTTGCTTCATTCATTGTAACATCGCCGGAAGAAGAGATCAGTGTATCTCGAAAGCTCGCACAAATAAAAGCATTTCGTTAGCCACAGAACGGTATCATCTATTTATTTTTTTGTTTTTTGATTATATATATATATATATATATATATATATGTAGAGGTATAAGTACCGTGTTAGCCGAGCTTCAATAATCAAAAAAATAAAAAATAAAAAATAAATAGATGATACCGTTCTGTGGCTAACGAAATGCTTTTATTTGTGCGAGCTTTCGAGATACACTGATCTCTTCTTCCGGCGATGTTACAATGAATGAAGCAAAAGGTAAACTTAAAACCAGTGTCTCTTGGAATGTTATCTGTGCTGTTCCTTCCCCCGGTGTGGATGTGTGCACAGATAACAGCACAGATAACATTCCAAGAGACACTGGTTTTAAGTTTACCTTTTGCTTCATTCATTGTAACATCGCCGGAAGAAGAGATCAGTGTATCTCGAAAGCTCGCACAAATAAAAGCATTTCGTTAGCCACAGAACGGTATCATCTATTTATTTTTTTGTTTTTTGATTTTATATATATATATATATATATATATATATATATATATATATATATATATATATATATATATATATATATATATATGTAGAGGTATAAGTACCGTGTTAGCCGAGCTTCAATAATCAAAAAAATAAAAAATAAAAAATAAATAGATGATACCGTTCTGTGGCTAACGAAATGCTTTTATTTGTGCGAGCTTTCGCCCTGAAAGTTGCAGACAGAATATGTCTGGATCCGCCTGCAGATGGGGTTGGTCTGGTTCAGCCTAGGGATGGTGCTTGCTTAGATCCTCCTGGGGACGGAGCTTGTCCTGGACCACCTGTGGATGCAGTTTGCCCAGATACTCTTACAGAAAAAAACAATTATTGTGAGTGTAAACAAGGCCCAGGAAATGTCAGAAGACCCCTTAGAAGGAACCTCCTCAAATCTACTCCCAGCAGGGGAACAATCTGGGGAATCAGATGATCCTACTTTGATGGAAACCCAAGTGAGGGAAAATAATAATAAAGAAAAAGAAAGTGAGCAGATTTGGGCACAGGGAAAAAAGAAAAGGAAGAAGAGCATGGTAAAAAAAACTTGGAGGGACTCTTCGACGTCCTGCAGGTCCCGCTGGTAAAGTTCCTCAGGTAGCTATGAAAAACCGTTTTTCTGCTCTCAGAAAGGATTGGGGGTCAAGAGCTGAGGACTCCGACGATGTAGAGGAACTTTCCTTATCCGAAGAGGAACATACTACAGGCATACCCCGCATTAACGTACGCAATGGGACCGGAGCATGTATGTAAAGCGAAAATGTACTTAAAGTGAAGCACTGCTTTTTCCCCACTTATCGATGCCTGTACTGTACTGCAATCGTCATATACGTGCATAACTGATATAAATAACGCATTTGTAACAGGCTCTATAGTCTCCCCGCTTGCGCACAGCTTCAGTACAGGTAGGGAGTCGGTATTGTTGTTCAGGACGTGCTGACAGGCGCATGCGTGAACTGCCGTTTGCCTATTGAGCGAGATGTACTTACTCGCGAGTGTACTTAAAGTGAGTGTCCTTAAACCGGGGTATGCCTGTATGGATGTTTCCAGAGAGACAGACTCGGACATGATCCCACCTTCAGTGACCGTCAAGAGGTTCGGGTCATTGGGGGATAATGTGGGGAAAAAGAAAAAGTAATACCGTGTGGTTGTTTTTGTTTTTTTTTGGGGGGGGGGGGGGGGGGAGGGGGCTTAAAATGTTTGTTCATTAATTAATCCTTTAAAGGTAGCAGCTATTAATGTTATAGTTAAGGCTTTTATTTAGTTTCAATTAAAATGTGTATAAAAGGAATGTGAAGTTGCTGTTGAGGAGAAAGGTGGAACAAATGCTGAGTTAATATTGATATAATATAAGTTTGTACATAATGTTACATAATGAGCAGTTTTTGTTTGAAATGGTTTTCTATGAAATGTAATGTTGGAAAAAAATTTCAATAAAAAGAGTTCCCCCTATCTCTCCATATAACCTCTCCCTATAACTCCTCCTATCTCTCCATATAACCGCTACCTATAACTCCTCCTCTCTCCATATAACCTCTCCATATAACTCCCTCTATCTCTCCATATAACCTCTCCTATCTCTCCATATAACCTCTCCCTATAACTCCTCTTATCTCTCCATATAACCGCTACCTATAACTCCTCCTATCTCTCCATATAACCTCTCCCTATAACTCCTCCAGGATGGGCTGCAGGTGAGCTCCTGCAGGGGAGCCAGGATGGCCTTAGACCCAGGGGTTGGTGGCTGTGAGTTGGAGATGGAAGTAGGAGAGGCCGCAGGCTGCAGCAGTGGTGTAGGCCTTGGTGAGGCTGAATGCAAGGTACAGGAGAGTTTGGAGAGAAAGGAAGGGGCAGAACAGAGTCTGCTTAAGAAAGAAGAGAAACAAGCTTTATTGAAGAAGTATAACAGGAAGGTAGAAGAATTGGAAATAAAAAATATTAAATTAAAGAGATGTCGTGGTCGTGAGGTAGACATAAGCAAGAAGCAAATAAATCATCTGCATGTTGAATTAACCCGGTTGGAGGTTGAGATTGCTAAAATAACAGGGGTTCCAGTGAAACAGAAACGTTCCCTTTTAAAAACTATTGAAATGCTAACCCACAGTGCCGAACAGGGTGCTGAGCAAGGCGCAGAGCAAAATGCTGAGCAGGGTGCAGAGCAAAGTGCAGAACAAGGCGCAGATTCATATTGTGGAAACGGAAGCCAAAACCCCATTAAATGCTCTCAAGAAAAGATAAGTTTGGTGACACCTACAAGAAGTGGGAGAGAAACTAGATCCCAGAACAAGTCTGCAAAGTCTAAAGATAAAACAGAGAACTTTACCCAGGAAAATTCTGATTCAGATCCTGACAGTTTAATTCCACCAACTGCCAAGAAAACCCCAAAGGGTAAAGCTGCAAAAAAAAAGAAAGCAAAGGACCGGAGGCTAAAGATTTCCACAGGAGAAGGTAACAGCCCTGTAATAGGGTCCAAAGACTTCAGGGAAGGGGACTCACCTCAGGGTGTATCAGACTGTGAGCAAGGATCTGTTCCAGAGCTTCCAGCATCCCAGGGGTTAAAACAGGAGCAGCAGAAGATCTGATTAAAAGACCATTACATGCAAAGAAAGCAGCAGACACCTGTGATGTTGGGTTATCTCAGACTCCCACGCTGGGAGAAGTTATAGAAATTACAAAGAAATCTGGAGAGCAGCAAAGCAAGAATTTAGAAACTCTGAGAGGAGATCAGCTGGAAATGGAGTTTGTGCCTGAGAGCAGTGAGCCAGAGAACCCATGCTCACCTGGACTTACAGAACCACACCCCTGCTTATTAGCTGGTCCTGGGATTCAGAACTCAGAGAGGAGAACAGCAGGTGGTAATTAGCAGCAATGGAGACAGCATTAACCCTGTAGTGCCTGGGAATGAAATTAAGGTTGTGGAGACTGAAAGTGCTGCTTCTATCCAAACAGTTTCTGATAATAGAGTGACCCAATCAGAAGATGGGGTAAAGCAAAGTAATGGCATTAAGGTAACCCCAGTTCACACAGCACCCCCTTCAGCCTGGAGTGGGAGATCCTTTGTGAGCGCTGTGACCAGAAATGCACAACCTTTAAAAAGGAGGAATGTGGTAAGGTTGAGGTATAAAGGCAGTGAGGAGATGAAGCCTGACAGGATTTTTGTAGGAAAACATCTATTGAAAGAATCTTTGGGCTTCAGTGCAGATGACATTTATGCCCTTATCCATGTTCCAGGTTCATGCGAATACGATGTCAGCTTTAAGAGACCTCAGGCTCTGGACTATTTCCGGACAAAATATGAGTCTTAAAAATTCAGAATTATGGAAGTCCTTTGCAGCTATTCCTGTGTCCAAACTGGAACAAAAGTCGGTGACAATTCTCTTCAGACACGAATCAGTCCCAATATCAGATAATCTGATATGGCTTTGCAGACAATGCGAAGTACTGGCTCCACCTACAAGAATTATGGACGCGGAAGAAATTTGGATTGGAGGTTGGAAAGTGCAAGTCAGACTTTGGCGACATGGCAATGTTACAAAGCATTTGCCCAACTCCTTCTTCATAGGAAGAGAAAAAGGAAATTGTTTTTACTATGGGCAGCCAACCTTGTGCCATAGATGTGGTTCAGCCAGACATTTAAGCATGTCTTGTGATGTTCTAAAATGCAACTTGTGCCAGTCCTTGGGCCACGAGAGGGCAAGTTGTACAAACATCAGATGTAATTTATGCGATAAATTTGGACATTCATATACGAATTGCGCAGAAGCCTGGCATAATATTTCAAAAGTATGGGAGCAGGAAGTGGACTTCGAAGACAATGAAGCACTTTACGACCGGGCCCTGAAAGTTGCAGACAGAATATGTCCGGATCATCCTGCAGATGGGGTTGGTGTGGTTCAGCCTAGGGATGGCGCTTGCTTAGATCCTCCTGGGGACGGAGCTTGTCCTGGACCGCCTGTGGATGCAGTTTGCCCAGATACACTTACAGAAGAAACAATTATTGAGAGTGTTAACAGGGCCCAGGAAATGTCAGAAGACCCCTTAGAAGGAACCTCCTCAAATCTACTCCCAGCAGGGTAACAATCTGGGTAATCAGATGATCCTACTATGATGAAAACCCAAGTGAGGGAAAATAATAATAAAGAATAAAAGTGAGCAGCTTTGGGCACAGGGAAAAAAGAAAAGGAAGAACATGGTAAAAAAACTTGGAGGGACCCTTCGACGTCCTGCAGGTCCCGCTGGTAAAGTTCCTCAGTTAACTAGAAAGAACCGTTTTTCTGCTCTTAGGAAGGATTGGGGGTCAAGAGCTGAGGACTCCGACGATGTAGAGGAACTTTCCTTATCCGAAGAGGAACATAATATGGATGTTTCCAGAGAGACAGATACGGACATGATCCCACCTTCAGTGACCATTAAGAGGTTTGGGTCATTGGGGGACAATGTGGGGAAAAAGAAAAAATAATACGGTGTGGTTTTTTTGGAGGGGGGGCGGGGTGTGGCTTAAAATGTTTGGTCATTAATTAATCCTTTAAAGGTAGCAGCTATTAATGTTATAGTTAAGGCTTTTATTTAGTTTCAATTAAAATGTTTATAAAAGGAATGTGAAGTTGCTGTTGAGGAGAAAGGTTGGCACACATGCTGAGTTAATATTGATATAATATAAGTTTGTACATAATAAGCAGTTTTTGTTTGAAATATTTTTCTATGAAATGTAATGTTGGACTCTCCATATAACCTCTCCCTATAACTCCTCCTATCTCTCCATATAACCTCTCCCTATAACTCCTCCTATCTCTCCATATAACCTCTCCCTATAACTCCTCCTATCTCTCCATATAACCTCTCCCTATAGTTCCTCCTATCTCTCCATATAACCTCTCCCTATAACTCCTCCTATCTCTCCATATAACCTCTCCCTATAACTCCTCCTATCTCTCCATATAACCTCTCCATGTAACTCCTCCTATCTCTCCATATAACCTCTCCCTATAACTCCTCATATCTCTCCATATAACCTCTCCCTGTAAATCCTCCTATCTCTCCATATAACCGCTCCCTATAACTCCTCCTATCTCTCCATATAACCGCTCCCTATAACTCCTCCTATCACTCCGTATAACCTCTCCCTATAACTCCTCCTATCTCTCCATATAACCTCTCCCTATAACTCCTCCTATCTCTCCATATAACCTCTCCATATAACCTCTCCCTATAACTCCTCCTATCTCTCCATATAACCTCTCCCTATAACTCCTCCTATCTCTCCATATAACCTCCCCCTATAACTCCTCCTATCTCTCCATATAACCGCTCCCTATTACTCCTCCTATCTCTCCATATAACCTCTCCCTATAACTCCGCCTATCTCTCCATATAACCGCTCCCTATTACTCCTCCTATATCTCTATATAACCTCTCCCTATAATTCCTCCTATCTCTCCATATAACCACTCCAAATAACTCCTATCTCTCCATATAACCGCTCCCTATAACTCCTCCTATCTCTCCATATAACCGCTCCCTATAACTCCTCCTATCTCTCCATATAACCGCTCCCTATAACTCCTATCTCTCCATATAACCGCTCCCTATAACTCCTCCTATCTCTCCATATAACCTCTCCCTATAACTCCTCCTATCTCTCCATATAAAACCGCTCCCTATAACTCCTCCTATCTCTCCATATAACTCCTCCTATCTCTCCATATAACCTCTCCCTATAACTCCTCCTATCTCTCCATATAAAACCGCTCCCTATAACTCCTCCTATCTCTCCATATAACTCCTCCTATCTCTCCATATAACCGCTCCCTATAACTCCTCCTATCTCTCCATATAACCGCTCCCTATAACTCCTATCTCTCCATATAACCGCTCCCTATAACTCCTCCTATCTCTCCATATAACCTCTCCCTATAACTCCTCCTATCTCTCCATATAAAACCGCTCCCTATAACTCCTCCTATCTCTCCATAAAACTCCACCTATCTCTCCATATAACCTCTCCCTATAACTCCTCCTATCTCTCCATATAAAACCGCTCCCTATAACTCCTCCTATCTCTCCATATAACTCCTCCTATCTCTCCATATAACCGCTCCCTATAACTCCTTCCATTGCTAAGCATACAGACAAAGTGATACACAAATAGACACAATATAGCCTGTGTTAAACTCCTGTCTGCTGATGCCCCCTGGTGGTAGCTGTATAAATAGTATCATGTTGCCAGTCACTGATGTGGTCTCTTTTACAGTTTAGAAAAATAATTGCAGCCACTTTTACAATAATTTTGTACAATGCATTTCTGTTCCTAAAATACACTGATCTAGGAGATCTTAAAGGTTATTACTTAAACATGACTCTTTGTTTTCACCCCTCCCTGTAATGCCTTGCTGTCTCTTGTCTCCTCTTCCCCACCTTAGGCTGCGTCCCCGCGTTAACTTACATATATATATATAAATACCCGCATTCGGCGCTTACCAAAACTAAAACACTATACTTCCCCGCGCGCTCAGCTGGCCCGCAATGCCGCCCCGCCACCCCCTGCGTTCGCTTACATAAATCGGAGGACACCCGGCGCTCATGCTTGGAGCACTCTCCTCCAAGCATGAGCGCGCTCAGCGCCAGCGGGGACTCAGCCTTAGGCTTGTGTTATATAGTAGGCGCTGGTGGGAGCGCGCCCGGCGTTGCGCATGCACGTGGCGTGCTCGTTTAGTTGTTAGGGTGCAAGCGGTGACACGCACGGTTAGGGGGTGTGATTGGTTCGTGGCGTGGCAGCAGCATGTAAATACAATTTATTTGTCATTTCCCTGGTCTGCCGCGACAGCGCTCACGTCCCTAGTATAGGAATGTCTGACTAACACAGCCAATCACAATTGACACGCGTGCGCACAGTAGCGCACGCATGAGCGCGCAATATTTACATGCCTTACCCTCTCCTCCATCATACCCTGCTCCTCTTTGCACTCTCTCCCCCCTCTTTGCACTCCCTGCCTTACTGTGTCTTTTCCTTTCTGTGAACACTTCACTCCTCCTTCTCACCTTGTTGTCTCTCCTCCCCTCTCTTTGCACCCCATCCTACCCCATGTGCACACTGCTGTCCATTCACTCCTCCTCGTCATCCCGAGTCTGTCTCCTCCACTCCTTGCTGTCTCTCTATGAGGGATGTGCAGCCTCATTGGCTGTCCCTGGGTGAGTGACAGGCCCTTCAGCCTATCACAGAGATGTGTACAGACATCCTTAGCCATATTTTATATATATATTACATATTACATATGATACCACCTCAATTGAATGTATATGAACCATCGATTTTATGTAATACCACTTTAATTGTAGAATGAGGTCTTAATTAGAGGGAGGGCATTAGGGTATATAACAGTTCAGTTAGCAGCTATTAGTCACTCCTGAGGAAGTCGCCAGATAGAGCGACGAAACGCGTAGAGTGTTCCAGTCCAACAGCTACGAGAAGGGAGGCACTTGCAATTCACTGTTACCATCCGATCCGGAAGTCCTAGGCGCACCGGAAGTGACGCAGCGGGAGCCTGTGAGTCCCTCGGCGTGCCGGAAGTGAAGGGACGAAAGCTCCGGTGTGAATACAAGTGTCTCCAGAGAGAGCAGAGGTGACCAGATACCCAGAGGAATCGCGAGCCGCTGGGCTATCCGCCAACTGCTACATATGAGTGCCCACATCGACCGTATGACGTGTGAGCCTTGAATCATGTTTTGACAATATGATTGTATTACCTCTACACTATATGGTCTCTCTCTTGTTTCTCCCTTGGAGGTTGTGATTGGTGGCTGCAGTTCACACATAGGGCGCATCCACCCCTTAAGTTGGATGACTGTCTAAATTGACTACTTAAAATGTGAGTAGTCATTTTGGAAGAAATTTCACTTTTTTCACTGTTTAAACATTTTTGCACTATGATATGTTTTTTCTATTTTTTATGACTTCGAGACGAACTCCCCTGACGCTTTGAAAATTATCCATGAGAAGACAAGTGAAACAGTCTTTTTTCAAGGGTTGTAGTTTATTTTGAGGTTTTTTTTCACCTTATATATGCACTTTAAATAGGCACGTGCACCATCACTGTTTTTGCACTGTCACTGATTGTATTTATCACATTACCACTGTCACAATAGTGATCATTATTATTATTATTATCATATTTTGGGTTTGTTTTGAGCGCTATTGTTATTGTTTTCCAGGTACCACACCTCACCACGTGCACCAACTACACAACTCTCTTCTAGTGGGCAGCGCTGTCTCACACATTTGGGTAGGTTGCTAATTGTGGACACCAGGGTGGTTGGGTGCTCAAGGACCTCTCAGCACATTGGGGTATAATCCACATGGTGGGAACTTTGGTTGGAGGACATTGTGGGGTTACAGCCATGCGAGGCCTGAGTGGTTCGGTTATTGTGTCGCTATTCTTATACATGTAGTAAACCCTTAGTGTTATACTATACCAGTGTGTATTACTTATATAGTATCCTGTACGGGGTATCGCACACTGTTAGGATCCCGTGCAGGTGGAGGCGCTGTCACCCGATGGATCAGGTACACACCAGGCTCCCAGCAGCGGAGGCTCAGGCCTCCTGTGAGCCGCAGGTAACGCACCACAGATACTGTAGCCGCCATATCTCCCTGGGAGTGGAGGAAAGTGCGCTACACCTTTAAATGTGTTTTGTTGTATTGGTACTTAACTTATTGCAATACTTTAGTTGAAAATTAAAATGTCCTCTTTGTCCAATACATTTTATGGATAAACTCCAGTTTGTGAACTTCAACTACAATTGTGATTTATTGTCTATTGCAGGGTTTCCCAAACTTTTTTTTCCGTGACCCGGTTATTTTTGAACTTCTCCTTCGTGACCGACTAAAAATGTTATCGCCTATAGGGCCTGCACAGACACACACACAGCCACTGATACACACACACACAGCCACTGATACACACACACACAGCCACTGATACACACACACACAGCCACTGATACACACAGACACACACACAGCCACTGATACACACACACAGCCACTGACACACGCAGCCACTGACACACACACACGCAGCCACACAGAGATACTGATACACACACACTGATACACACACAGAGACACTGCTACACACACACACACACACACACTGATACACACACACAGACACTAATACTGATACACACACACTGATATACACACACACACACAGACACAGATACACACACACACAAAGCCCCTGATATACACACACTCTGATACACACACAGACACTGATACAGATACACACACACACACACAGC
Organism: Ascaphus truei; assembly: GCF_040206685.1. Classification (NCBI taxonomy): domain Eukaryota; kingdom Metazoa; phylum Chordata; class Amphibia; order Anura; family Ascaphidae; genus Ascaphus; species Ascaphus truei. The sequence goes on along the minus strand of NC_134488.1, from coordinate 30,279,290 downwards.
CCCTGATACACACACACACACACACACTCGCTCTCCCCTATACGCACACAGACACAAACAGTGAATTACAGGCAATGACGGATGTGAGTGACTGGAGGGGGGGGGCCAGGGACTGGGTGGGTGGGAGGAGGGGGGACTGAGTGGGTGGGAGGAGGGGGGACTAGAACTGGGTGGGTGGGGGAGGGGGGACTGGGTGGGAGGGAGGAGGGACTGGGTGGGAGTGGGGACTGGGACGGTGGGAGGGGGGACTGGGACTGGGTGGGAGCTGGGACTGGGTGGGAGGGTGGACTGGGTGGGAGGGGGGAGGGGGGACTGAGACTGGGTGGAAGGGGGGAGGGGGGACTGGGACTGGGTGGGTGGGTGGGAGGGGGGACTGGGACTCGGTGGGTGGGAGGGGGGACTGGGACTGGGTGGGTGGAGGGAATGGGACTGGGTGGGTGGGGAGACTGGGACTGGGTGGGTGGGTGGGACTTTAGACGGACTGGGTGGGTGGGAGGGGAGACTGGGACTTGGTGGGTGGGGAGACTGGGTGGGTAGGAGGGGGGACTGGGACTGGGTGGGTGGGAGGACTGGGACTGGGTGGGTGGGAGGGGGGACTCGGACTGGGTGGGAGGGGGGACTGGGTGGGTGGGGGTGGGGATTGGGTGGGGGGTGGGTGGGGGACTGGGTGGAGGGTGGGTGGGGGATGGGTGGGGGGTGGGTGGGAGGGGGGACTGGGACACTTGGGTGGGAGGCAGTGACTGGGTGGGTGTGTTGGAGACGGTGGGTGAGTGACTGGGTGGGAGATGGTGGGTGACAGTGACTGGGTGGGTGACAGTGGTAGTGTGCAAAAAAACAGGCGCTTACCTCAGATTAGAAACAAAAGTGTGCTTACAGTAAAGCGGTCAATTCGACAATAGCTCTCTTACAAATACTTGGAGCAAACAGTAGGATCCCTTCAGCTTCAACCCCAGAAAAGGGTTAATCCAGAGCCTTTATAGAAACATGGGAACAAACAAACAATGGGGGAGCATGGGATTAGAAAGACATATACAATAATAATGGTGATGAATATTGACAGTAGTTCCAAAGGTGGGGGGCGGGTTGTAAATATAATAATACTTACACGGCCATGTGTAAGCAACCACAATTAGTGATCACCTCTTTGAGGGCGAGCTGTGCCTCTCCCAGGTAGATATAGCTGTATGTTGATAGGGTTAGGGGAAATGATATATAATCTATAAGGCTATACTCACACGGCCCTGTGTGAGCTGGTGTAGAAATTGGTTACTTTGGGGTTAAATTGAACCCATCCACATCTATTCGTCACGTAATGGGGGTTTTCTCCAGTATCCAGGGCAGCACGAAAATCAGTGCTAACTCCCAGGCGTCAGCCAGGCTCTCCCCCCAGGTGTTATGATGCGTGGGGGGGGGGGGGAGGGGTTGGGTGATGAGAAAAACGAGTGAGGCACGGTTCCAGTTAAATATTCACAAGAAATCGCATTTATTAATTAAAACAGCAAAGGGACTCACATACATATAGAATGGACCCCTGGCCTCCTCACGCAGTCCAGGATCGAGTTTGAGCAGCTTTGTGCGCCCTTCCCGCGTCCGGGATGCAGGAAGAAAAACTATCCTGCTGGGCTGCAAACACTGCTCCACGGTCTGACTGCGGAAGCCTCCTTAGGTCAAAATCTTCTGGTGGTTTAGAGCAACGCGTTTCGTCGACACATCGACTTCCTCAGGCTCAAATAATGACGTTGCAGGGGTCTGGTGGCTTTTTATAGACCCTCTGGATGATTAAAGGATTGATTAAAGCAGATTTGTTGTTTCAAATTGAATTCAGCTTGGTTGTGTTGTTTTCAATGACATGGCATTGCATATATATGGAAAATCCTTTCTGTACATACTGCACCGACACACTTTATTCGAGCAAATACCCGGTATGTACCTGGCTGATACCTGGAATGCGCCGCTCCTCACCTCTGACAAGCCCCGTTGTGTTTGCCTTCCCAGCCTGGGTTCATGCCTGGCTGACGGGCGGCTGATCTGTTAAATGATAATGATTAGGATTTAATAGGCTGCAATGCTTCGCGTGTCTACCAGATGGCATAAATTCATGAATTGTTATGCAGTATATATATATATACTGTGCAGTATTGCAGCCAGCGGGAATAAAATGCTTCAATCCCTGCCTGGAAAATACCTCAATGCACTCGGGCAGAAAACAGTCACAAACCTCAATACACCCGGGTATACCCGAATTCGTGGGACTAGCCGAGCTCGAATAAAGTGTGTCGCCAGTGTATTCTAACACACATATGTGCCTCTTGCTCACTTTCATACTAATTTGAGTCTAAAAATCTATATTGGTTTCATTAACCATGTTAAAATCATTAATCAAGCCTCCATTAAGGTAGGGATCAATGGAATAAACTATCACCCGATAGGGGTAAGGATTTAAGACAGTGTTTACTTATAATGTCTTAAGTATATAAATATATAATACAATACAATCTTTATACAAATATCTGTAAAATCATTAAATAGCCATTGTCACAAAATTCTCCATTAACTCTTTCATCATTAATTAATGGTCCTATTAGGTTACCAGCTTGCATTAATGTCATGTATACCCCCTAAGCATTTGGCATTGAATTTGGGCAAAGAATGATTTTAGCAAAGGGCTATGTTCATTATAAACATCATATTCAAAATCTAAAAAATAATTAAAATTCATATAATATACACCTCATGTGTAATCTAAAAATTCAAGGTAATTACTCTCTAAAATATATTGATAATCTCGACACACTCAATGATTACTTATTAATACATTAAAACATAAATAATTACATAAATACATAAAAATGTTTAAAAATGCATAATGATCGGAAAAAGAGTCTGAAAAAAAAGGAAAAGAACAAGCGCAAATAAAAAGTTTGTTTAGATACTTTATAATGTATAACACTCTTCTTAAATAGTTAGACATATATGTGGCACTTATGAAAATGTCTTATACCTCTAGAAAATCACAGTTGCCTTTTTATATTTTTAGTTGAATGCTGCAATATCAAGGTCGACATTAAGACCAGCTGGGGACATTGATTTCAAACGATATATCCAAAACGTCTCTCTCTGTCGGAGACGTTTCAATCTATCTCCCCCTCTCCAGTTCTCAGGAACCACCTCTAATCCTCTGTAGAGTAGTCCTGAGGGGTCTCCCCCATGATGTTGTGTAAAGTGGAGTGGCACGCTATGTGTGGTCAGGCCCCTTCTTATATTGCCCAAGTGTTCCAGTATGCGGACTCTAAGACTTCTTGAGGTCCGGCCCACATACTGCAATCCACATGGGCACTGGAGTAAATACACTACGTAGTTCGTTCTACAACTAATTAATTGTTTGGTCTTAAAGACCTCTTTGGTGACATTTGAACTGAAGTTTATTCTGTCAGTAAGTGCATGTTTGCAGGCCTTGCACTCAAAACACTTAAAAAATCCTATTGGTTTCGGTAGCCAATTAGTAACCTTGGTTTCCGATTCTTTTCTATATACACTCGGTACCAGTCTACTTTTTATATTCTCTGCTTTTTAAAAAATTATGCGGGGTGTTTTTGGCAAATAATCTTTTAGTACTGGGTCTTTGCACAGCACATGCCAGTGTTTCCTTAAAATTTTTTTAATTTTATGGGACTCATTGTTATATTTGGTGACAAATGGTACAATGAAATCTGTTTTGTCTTTTTTTTGTTTTGGCACCATCAATTGTTCTTGGTTTAAATCTAAGGCTCTCAAGTGCGCTGCTTCAATTACGTCTGGTTTGTACTGCCTTTCTCCAAATCTGGCTCCCAGAATTTCTGCTTGTTCTTTATATATTTCAACCTCCGTACAATTCCGCCTTATTCGTCTAAATTGCCCGAACGGTATGTTATTTAGCCATCTATGATGATGGCAGCTATTATTAAGCAGAAAATTGTTGGCATCAACTTCCTTGAAATAAGTCTTGGTTTTAACCACATTGTCCTCAATGTAGATGGTTAAGTCAAGGAAGTTGATGCTTTCTTAACTTATCTCAGACGTAAAACTCAAGTTGACACTATTGTTGTTAATATGCGTCGAAAAGGGGCCGAGGCTCTCCTCACTCCCCTGCCAAACAATGAGCACATCGTCGATGTATCTCCGCCAGAGGACCAGGCTTGCTCCATATGGGTTCCCAGACCAAATGTTGGTCTCTTCCCAATGTGCCATGAAGGAAATTAGCATAGCTGGGAGCAAACCTGGTCCCCATGGCGGTCCCGCACCTCTGCAAAAACATTGACCCATCGAACCAGAACAGGTTATGTGTTAGGATGAATTTAATCCCATCTAACAGAAAGCGTTTCTGCTCTGGTGGAACTGAAGCGTCTTTATCTAAAGCTGATGCCACTGCTGTACACCCATCCTCATGCCTGATTGACGTATACAGAGACGTAACGTCACAGGTTACTAATATATAGTCCTCCTGCCAAACTCGATCCTGGACTGCGTGAGGAGGCCAGGGGTCCATTCTATATGTATGTGAGTCCCTTTGCTGTTTTAATTAATAAATGCGATTTCTTGTGAATATTTAACTGGAACCGTGCCTCACTCGATTTTCTCATCACCCAACCCATCTACCCCCCACGCATCATAACACCTGGGGGGAGAGCCTGGCTGACGCCTGGGAGTTAGCACTGATTTTCGTGCTGCCCTGGATACTGGAGAAAACCCCCATTACGTGACGAATAGATGTGGATGGGTTCAATTTAACCCCAAAGTAACCAATTTCTACACCAGCTCACACAGGCCGTGTGAGTATAGCCTTATAGATTATATATCATTTCCCCTAACCCTATCAACATACAGCTATATCTACCTGGGAGAGGCACAGCTCGCCCTCAAGGAGGTGATCACTAATTGTGGTTGCTTACACATGGCCGTGTAAGTATTATTATATTTACAACCCGCCCCCCACCTTTGGAACTACTGTCAATATTCATCACCATTATTATTGTATATGTCTTTCTAATCCCATGCTCCCCCATTGTTTGTTTGTTCCCATGTTTCTATAAGGGCTCTGGATTAACCCTTTTCTGGGGTTGAAGCTGAAGGGATCCTACTGTTTGCTCTAAGTATTTGTAAGAGAGCTATTGTCGAATTGACCGCTTCACTGTAAGCACACTTTTGTTTCTAATCTGAGGTAAGCGCCTGTTTTTTTGCACACTATCATAGTCCAAAGATGTTAGGCAGCTTTCTGCCCCATTTTAGGTCAGAAAGTGCAGGAATAGTTAAAAATGATCCGTTCCACAGCTTCCCATTAACTCAGGCAATATATATTTAAAACCAGAGACATAACATAAAACACAGACAAAGCTCAGTGCACATCCAGAAAAACTTATATACGGTACAGTGTCTAAAAATACATGTATAAATAACTAATAAATAAAATGGTCTTTTAGTTTAACATTTTGGCCAAATTGTTGTAAGCCCTTGAGCCAAACTTCACGGCAGACCACGTTTCAAGGGTCCCTACACTAATATAAATTCTTAATAACCTGTGCATTGCCAGGAAGAATGATTTATAATAAATCTGTCAATATAAGTTGCAAAAGTTCTAAGTCTGATTGAAGCTTTTATTAACCTGTACATTACCAGGAAAAGCACTCTGTAATAGATTTGTCACAATCACACTGCATGCAGGCACTATATTAGTGTAGGGACCCTTGAAACGTGGTCTGCCGTGAAGTTTGGCTCAAGGGCTTACAACAATTTGGCCAAAATGTTAAACTAAAAGACCATTTTATTTATTAGTTATTTATACATGTATATTTAGGCACTGTACCGTATATAAGTTTTTCTGGATGTGCACTGAGCTTTGTCTGTGTTTTATGTTATGTCTCTGGTTTTAAATATATATTGCCATGCTCAGTAGCACTCCTCTGTGAAACTTATATGCTTATATATATGTTGTGGGTATTTTGGGGGTTCAATTTGAGCTTGTAGGTGTTCTGTATGTTTTATCATTCTTGTGCAGCTAGTCTTGGCTGTTTTGGAGGGTGGCAACATCCTATCCAATTGAAGCTCACTCCCTCCCACATTTAAATGGTTAAAAGCTCACTCCATGGCATCTCCAACTATCAGGGGAACTTGCCTGCATGCAGTGTGATTGTGACAAATCTATTACAGAGTGCTTTTCCTGGTAATGTACAGGTTAATAAAAGCTTCAATCAGACTTAGAACTTTTGCAACCAATATTGACAGATTTATTATAAATCATTCTTCCTGGCAATGCACAGGTTATTAAGAATTTATATTAGTGTAGGGACCCTTGAAACGTGGTCTGCCGTGAAGTTTGGCTCAAGGGCTTACAACAATTTGGCCAAAATGTTAAACTAAAAGACCATTTTATTTATTAGTTATTTATACATGTATATTTAGGCACTGTACCGTATATAAGTTTTTCTGGATGTGCACTGAGCTTTGTCTGTGTTTTATGTTATGTCTCTGGTTTTAACTATATATTGCCATGCTCAGTAGCACTCCTCTGGGAAACTTATATGCTTATATATATGTTGTGGGTATTTTGGGGGTTCAATTTGAGCTTGTAGGTGTTCTGTATGTTTCATTAACTCAGGCAGCTGGATGGAAAATCCAGACCACAGATTACAATGGCTCTAGTTCTCCCTCACCTGCTCTTCTAATCACATGCACAGGTATTTAGAGCAGAGAGGTTTTGCATTTCACTCTCTCTCCTTAGAGCCTGGAGGCTGGGGGTATCGCTGTTCCCCGGAATCCAGTTCGGGGTGGACGGCCCCTCCAAGTATCACAGTACCAGAGAATTTGCCTGGACACTTGGGACCGAGTTCCCACCACGAACAGATAAGACAAAACAAATGGTTATTGCTGTGGCTAAAAGACTGTGCTGTATCTAGTGACCCTAAATGAGAGAGCATTGTTTTAAGCTGCGGAACCAGGTTAGTTGGCCAGCAGCTGTTAGAGAGACTGATTCTGATGTGTAGTTAAATCCCTGAAAGGGATAGGATTTTGTTTATATGATTTTGGTTTTATTTCTTAAAAATAACAGTGTGGGAAATACTGTAACACTGAAATAAGTGAACTGCTGAATGAAAGTATCTGAGTACCTCTAACCTACACATGTTAAAGCTGCAGTACCTTACTTGGATGAAAATAAAGCAGGCAGAAGCTGTAAACCTTTACTTACCTAGGCTCCGGCGGCTTCCTTCCTGCGTCGCCATGGCAACGCGGCGTCAAAATGATGTCGCGAGGTCATGTGACGTCACGTTGCTATGGCAAAATGATGTCATGACGCCAGAGCGCAGGTAAGTGGGGGTTACGGGGGCGCGGGAATGAGGGGACTGCCGGTAGTAGGGCGCAGGGAAAAAAGTTTGTACGCCCCCCTGGTTTAGAGAGTACCTATTGCCTCTAATAGGACTATTTCTCCCTATCCCCATTCTCCTTTTTATTTTCGCCATTTGTATAGGGTTACCTCACATAGAGGGTTATCCATATACTTACATTTTATTTGAGGATTTCTCTGATTAAAATTGATTTGAAATAATTCATCATTACATGTTACATTAGATTCACTCGTCTCCATCAGGTTCTCAGGTCAGCAGTATCACCAGCCGTTGAGTGCTCTCATTATAGGGGTTTGTGACAGGGTGAAGTCAACCCCTATCAGTTATGCCTGGGAAACATATGTCTGAGTGCTTCATCTAGCACTCAGAAGGTTAACTCAGGAGGAAGCTAGGTAATCAGGAGGTAAGCTGACACCTGATAGCCAGCAATGTATAAAAGGATGTTGTTAGTGGTAGTAGCTGCCTGCCTTAGACCAGAGCACACGGCTATATGTGCTGCTAGCCAGACGGATACATCAAGCTAACTACTGCAACCAAAGTAAGAGACTTGTTCATTTGTTTTTCCTGACTGCTTAAAAGACACTTACGGTTTGGTTATGGTTTAGCCAGCCAGCCTGCTAGATAGGCCTGGTGTGTTAGTCAGTCCTCTCAATGGGGAGCAGGATTTGTTTTGTTTAAAGGGACAGTGTACCCGCATGTTATGTATGCTGTGGAGAAATAAAGCCACTGAACGTTTTCATTATCCTGAAACTATACGTGTGGACTGTTCCCTGACCTCGGCTACAGGCCGTCCTGCCACAGGGTTCTTTTTCTTCTTAGTTGATATTCAGTTATTTTCCCTGATTGTAGCACCTGTGTCCAGGCAGTAGCGAGGGTTCCCTGTTCCCTTTCTCCTCCCCTCCCCCTTACTTTGGTTGTGTATGTAATGGATTTTCTGGACCTGCCTGACCCACCCAATCTCACATTGGCCCCTGTGGTCTAACCAGTCCCCATTACATGGTCGTGTCTGGTGGTGCACCTGTTGGCAACAGGACTCCTGAGTCTCCCGCATGATGGTGTTTGGGGATTGTCAACCCAGACAGGCAGCTGAGGTAGTGTGTGCGAGTCCTACCTATATCCAGTGCAGCGCCTCCACCTCATCAGGATCCCTGCGTCTGCATGGGGATGGTTCTGATGAGGAACTCTTCTGTGGTGCCTTCCTCTGCAGAGTAATTCCAGACTCATACATGAGGGTATCTTTTATCAAGGATATCTTTATTGGCATGGTGGTATGGGCCAGCTGCCCCTCACAGCTAGCAGCTTAGCCGCTCATTCCTCTGCTGCACTCCATTAGGAAGGTTCCTTCTCCTCTAATAGAGTTGCTCTCCACCTCTCCTCTCAAAGAGATTCACCAGCTTCTCTGTCTCTCTGCTCAGAGCTGCACAGACTCACAGCTCTTGCATCAGACCACTGCAACACTGTTGCAGACCTCCACATGCCTCTTACTGAACAGAGGCAGCACAACAACAGGAAATGAACTCCTAACTTTAGGCAATTCTGTGTCTTATATCACCTCCAGAAACACAGACACACTCTGGGTCACTAAGGGTGGACACACAGCATGTTGTCACTTCCTTTGGGACATATGACACCTCACCAGGGTTTGAGGGCAAACCTCCATGATTGTTGCTGGCAATCCTGTATACTTACCAGGTTTACTGCCAGCATAAGAAAGAGATATGTACACCAATTTTACACATGGCTACATGTATAAATCATGTCAGGAGGGAAAGGGTTAACCATATTGTGTATATGTTGATCTGCCCCCCTGCTTCAGTAGAATGAATTGCTATGTTATGTATTAACATGGAGAGAGGGAGAAATGGTATTGTATTGTATTCCTGACAATGGATAAAGTGAAAAAATTATATCTTTCATTGTATACATGCTATAACGGTGATATTTGGACACAAGTTAAATCCTACCTATAGCAGGAGGCACAGGGATTGTTAACCCCTTCTTACCAATAGAAAGTATGATTTCCCCATGTAATAAGGTCTTTCACGGGCGGATCATCACAGCTTCAGCAAGTTCGTGGATGGCACAGATGACCTCGAGGCGTTCCTGAATGACTTCGAGACGCAGTGTTCCCGGTTCCGAATTCCAAGGAGGGACTGGGTGGTCAGACTGCGACCATTGTTATCTGGCAAAGCCAAACGGACTGTGATGGGTATTCCACGCGTGGATGCCGATGACTACGGTCATGTGAAAAGCAAGCTGCTAACCCAGTATGCCCAGACCCCAGAATCTTACAGGGGCAAGTTCCGGACGGGGGTGCTACTCCCCGGAGAGTCATACAGCACCTATGCCAGTAGGATGGCTTTGTACGGGACTCAGTGGGTGGAGGGGAATGGGGTTACAAAATTCCATACCCTGGTGGACTTATTCTTTCAAGAGCAGCTGCTGCAGCAGTTTCCCACAGATGTGAGGGGATGGGTCAATGACCATAAACCTCAGACCTATGAGGATGCAGCGAAAATGGCAGATGAGTATGTGGCCAGCCGAGTTGCAATGAAGGACCCTGTAGCACCCAAAGGAGTGGGCTGTGCGGCCCAGGGCGCTAAGACTACCCCTCAGTGGACACACTAGCCTGCAGCAGCAAACAGCGCACCCAAGGCTGCAGAGTTCAAGCATGAGAGGTGGTGTTATTCCTGCAATAAAGTTGGGCATCTCAGGCCAGATTGTCCGGACCGGGACCGTTCCAAGGGACCCCATCAGGGGCAACGCTCACCAGCTGCGAGGCCGGTCGCCCGTGTGGGACTGGCACACACAGAGGAGCCAAGTACAGCCGTGGAACCAGCCCACAGAGGGATGCCCAGCGGAGAGACTGCACTTGCCATCTCGGGCCAGCAGCGGAGAGCGGGGGACATCAGGTTGCTCCAGTCAGGATGCAGCCCAACGATGTCCGGCAGAAGCATCTGCGGAGGGTGACCATCGGAGACCGGTAGGCGGACGGCTTGCTTGACTCCGGTGCCACCGTGACTCTGGTTCGCCCTGATATGGTGCAGCCAGAGGATTTGCTCCCGGGCACCAGGATGCAAGTGACCATGCCAGACGGAGGACCGCGGTCACTCCAGGTTGCCCGGGTCTTTTTGGACTGGGGTGACGGACGTGGCATGAGGGAGGTGGGGGTTTTGCATAGGTTAGATGCCGAGGTCTTGCTGGGTAACGACCTAGGACACGTTACCTGTGTTTTTAATACTGAGCTGGCACCTGTTGCAGCGATCCCCAGGAGCCAGTCAGCAAGGATCGCAGCAGAAACAGCCCCTGTCCCCCTGCATTTGGGACCTACAGTTCCAATAGTCTCTGCGGAGACCAGACAGGTACGCCAGACTCAGTCGCTTTCTGACACTGTCACGCCTGTATGCCCGCAGACCTGGCAAGACCCCAGTACTGAGGTGGGAAAGGTATTACACCACACACCCACAGCAGTGGGAGCAAGCCCGGAGTGTGGTATAGCGTTGCTGGGCCTGTTGAAAGAGTGATTATTGATACTTGCAACGTCCTTAGTAGTATGCGTAGGGATAGTCGTGTCCGTGTGCCAATGTCCAAGGGTTCCAGAGGGTAGAGTCATCGGGGTACAAAGCCAGGTCCAAGGGTTCCAGAGAGCAGCATGGTCGAGAGCGTAGCAAGGTTCAAAGGGGTACAGAGAGCAGAGTAGTCCAGAGCAAGCAGGGTCAAAGCCAGGGAAATCCGAAGGAGAAACACAGGAGCAGGATACAGCAGGGACACAGAGGGAGCACAGCATAGGTCAGCACACAGGGAAACAGGAACTATGCAGAGCGAGGAAGAAGTGGACAGACAGGGATTATAATGGAAGCAATGACAGAGAGGGGAGGAGCAGAGAGAGAAGTGGGAGAAGATAGGGATTGGTCAGGAAGAAGAGAGGAGGAGACAGAAGGGGCAAACAGGGGAGTAACCAGTAGGGATTGGGAGGAGAAGTCAGGGTCGTGGCAGGTTAGAGAAAAGGAGCGTGTTGCGCGCCCTCTGTAAGTTGAGGATGCGCGCGCACAGGCTGTGAGAGCGCGATGACCCGCAGGGACCGGGAGGAGGACGCAGAGGTCGGACAGGGCCCAGAGGAGGAGCGTGTGCCTGCGCCCTGCGTGAGTGGGGCGCGTCACCAGGCGCTCGGAGTGCCACGCCGCGGGGACCGCACAGGAGGGAGGCAGAGGAGCGGACGGGACCACCAAGGATGGCAAGGTATTGCTCGTGGGTGCAACGGGTGACTGGGAGCGGGGAGCGCTATTGCAGGGACTCGGGGACCGCGCGGGTGCGCGAGGTCTGCGGGGCAAGCGATGAGGAAGTGGGAGAGAGGTAGAAGGAACGGGGCAGGAGTGGGACAGGGTAGAAGGTGTAACAGGAGATGGGACAGGGGAAGATAAGGAAGGGGAAGGAATCCCCTGGATCGTTACAGACACTGACTTACTGTTCCCTGTACCTGTTCCCTCTCCCCCTGACTCAGATGTGACCGGGGGTAGCCAGAGTTAGGTGACCAGTTTAGGGATGCAGTGCGATCTGATCCCAGCTTGGAGGGCATGAGACTGCGGGCGTCCGAGTCTAAGCCAAGCCAGGGGTCTGATTACTTCTTGTGGCACCGCAGGCTCTTGTATAGAGAGCAAGGGACCACCGTGTTAGATGCGATATGAATGGGGAAGAAACAGCTAGTGGTACCCCGGGAGTATAGGCAGCAGTTGTTGCAGGTAGCCCACTCCATTCCACTAGCGGGGCATCAGGGGGTCGCTAGGACGCGAGCCCGGCTGTTGCAGCGTTACTACTGGCTGGGGGCATCCAGTGAGGCGGCAGAGTTCTGCCGATCCTGTGACGCCTGCCAGCGAGTAGGTAAGGCGGGTGACCGTGTGAAGGCACCCCTGAACCGTTACCGGTAATAGGGGAACCCTTTCAGCGGGTAGCTATGGACCTCGTGGGACCCCTCATGGTTCCCAGCTGGTCAGAAAAGCGCTACATTCTCACGGTGGTGGATTTTGCCACCCGGTAACATGAGGCGGTAGCGCTTGCCACTATTGATGCTAGGGCGGTAGCTAAAGCTCTGTTAGCCATTTTTTCTAGGGTAGGTTTCCCTAGTGAGATCCTAACCGATCAAGGGTAACAGTTCATGAGTGAATTGCTCCAGTGTCTCTGGGATGCGTGTGGAGTGAAGCACCAGCGCACGACCGCTTACTACCCCCAAACCAACGGACTATGTGAGAGGTTCAATGGTACCCTAAAGCAGATGCTGCGAACATTTATGGAGGCAGAGGGAAAAGACTGGGAGATTCACCTGCAGCACTTGCTGTTTGCATACCGAGAGGTACCGCAAGAATCTACAGGCTTCTCTCCCTTTAAGCTGCTATATGGTGGCAGGGTGTCAAGAGAGAGGGGATTTGGCCCAGGATTAAAGGGGTTACACCCCATTTGGCCACCCTCTACTCTCACCTGGGAAGCAAGGGGTTAACTGGACTGGGGTCCAGTAATGTGTTTTTACCTTGCTTCAGCATCCTAATGTATATTCCCCTGTAAAAATGTATTGTTTCTGTTCCAGTGTTGCACCAACACATACACTGGGATTGATGCGGGAGGCTTAAGGGGTTAATGAGCTACAGTTTAGAAAGATACAAATGTGTGGAGTCTTTTCAGAAATATCTGGGCTTCAACAGGCTTGATTGAAGTTGGGTGTGAAAAGTACAGAGGGGGTTGGGTGTATGTTAACACATATTGCTGGTAGAGACAGCTAGGCCCTTGTCTGGGGCATTGGGTGTGAAATCTAGCACCTGTGACAAATGTTCTCTACACACGAGTCCCTGGTTCAAAGGATTTATTGACCAGGGGTTATGGGGGCCAGGGGTGCGGTTACCCAAGGAGATATCAGAATGAGTGACCTTATTAAATATAAGAATATTATGAGATGTCCTCGCTGAACGTGCTAAAAGCTGCATATGTGTATTCGTGGGACTGATTCGCACATAAGGATTACAGACACATGATGTCTAGCAGGTACTAAGAGACAGATATTAATATCTCTCTTAATTTTAATATTACACAGTAATATTTAGTCTTATTGGGAGCGTCATGCGTGCCGGAATGTATTAATATGTCTCACGTGCCAGCAAGTATTACTGAACTGAAGTTATGAAGTTATTTAGATAGGAAAAGCAGTTTTTAAACGTCCTTGGGTGGGAGGAGTTTTACTCTGAGGGAAACTGTCAACCTCACCACTGATTTATGAGAGGGGCTGGGTTTAGGTTGTGTTCAATGGGAAATAATTGTATAAGAACCAGGCTCAGCCTATGGCTATTGTCTTTCGTGTCTTTTGTGATTTTCAAGATTGCTGTATGAACTGCTAGTCACGATTTCTGACTATTTCATCATTTCCATCTTAAGTGAGTGTGCATATTTTGTCTGTTATTTGTATAATCTCGTGTGTTCACCTTTTTCAAGGAATAAATTACATTTTATCATATCTAAGTCTCGTTCAGTTCAACCCAGTTATATTTGGTGTGTATTATTAATAGCCTGTTACAACGCTATCGTCACACAGGGTACGGGGACCTCTGGACCTATTCCGTGAGGGATGGGAAGGGGAGACTACCACTACTGATGCTTCTGTGCTTCAGTATGTGATAGATCTCAGGGACCGGTTAGAGATGCTTATGGGGTTGGCACAGGACAACCTTAGGGCTGCTCAGACCAAGCAGAAGACTTTGTATGATCAGAATGCCCGTAGCAGAGAGTTCAGCCCAGGACAGCAGGTACTTGTTGCCAAGCCCATTCGGGAGAACAAATTAATGGCTGGCTGGTCGGGACTGTATCCGGTACTGCGAAAGATGAACGAGTGCAACTATGTTGTACAGGTAGATGTTGAGACAGGGAGAAATAAGACTTATCACATCAACATGCTGAAGGAGTACATAGCACCGAGTGTGGCGTCGGTGCTGGCCATTTGCAGCCCACCGATGGGAGATCCGGCGAGCAATGCTCTGCCTGATCTCCTGGGGGAGGCTAGGCAGGGAGGTACCGTAGAGCAGGTTGAGATAGGGGCTCAGGTGTGTGTCAGGCAGAAAGCAGAAGCCAGGGCTATGCTACAGAAGTATAGGGCTCTGTTCTCAGACAAGCCATGGAAGACACACATTGCAGATCACCCAGTGCTGACAGGGGATCTGAGACCTCTGCATAAGCATGCTTATAGAGTGTCAGCAGAGGTAAAGGGCAGTATAGAAAGGGAGGTAGAAGAGATGCTGGCCCTAGGGCTAATTGTACCGTCCCAAGGCCCTTGGACTTGTCCGGTAGTCCTGATGCCTAAGAAGGACGGAACCACCCGGTTCTGTGTGGACTACCGGCAGCTCATTGCGGGCACGGTGTCAGATGCCAACCCCATGCCTCGCATGGCTGAGTTGCTAGATGAACTCTCGGGGGCAAAGTATCTGATGACTATGGATCTCAGTAAAGGGTATTGGCAGATCCCTTTGACCCAGGAGGCTAGAGAGAAGTCTGCATTTATTACCCCAAGTGGCCTCTATGAATTTCTAGTGATGTCATTCGGGATGAAAAATGCACCGGCTACCTTTCATCGCCTGTTCAATCGCTTGCTGGAGTGTATGCAAGGGTTTGCAAGGGCATACTTGGACGACATTGCTGTCTTTAGTAATTCGTGGGACTCACACTTAGGGCATGTAGTTGTGGTGCTAGCCAGGATTAGGGAAGCGGGACTCACGTTGAAACCCACCAAGTGCTTAGTGGGGATGGCAGAGGTATTGTACCTAGGGCACAGAGTGGGTGGCAGGCATCTTAAGCCAGAACCAGCTAAGGGGGAAGCTATAGTGCAGTGGCCCGTTCCCAAAACCAAGAAGCAAGTCATGGCTTTCCTAGGCACCACAGGCTACTACAGAAAGTTTGTCCCTCAGTATAGCGCCATTGCCAAACCCCTGACTGACTTGACCCAGAAGCGACAGTCTGTGCTGGTAGTCTGGTCTCCTGCCTGTGAGGTCTCGTTTCAGGCATTAAAGACTGCACTAGCCAGCGCCCCCATACTTGCTGCTCCAGATTATGCAAAAAAGTTCCTGGTGCAGACTGATGCCTCGGACTATGGCATTGGGACTGTACTCAGCCAAGTGGAGGAGGAGGGCAGTGAACACCCAGTGGTGTATCTGCGCCGCAAGCTGCTGCCCAGAGAGGTTGCATATGCCACCATTGAGAAGGAGTGTCTGGCCATAGTGTGGGCTCTAAAGAAGTTACAACATTATTTGTATGACAGACATTTCACGGTAATAACTGACCACAATCCTTTGAGTTGGTTACAGAGGGTGTCGGGGGAAAATGCTAAACTTTTGCGATGGAGTCTTGCCTTACAGGAGTGGAACTTCACCATCCAGCACAAGAAGGGAAGTGAGCATGGTAATGCTGATGGCCTTTCCCGCCAGGACAGCCCTCAGGACTTACTAACTTCAAGAGCTGGCAGGTCAGCCCAGCCACCGGACGGGGTGGTCCGGGCAGTCCCTGCGTCTTGAGTGGGGGAGGTGTGATGGGGAAGAAAGGGGTTAAACTTATTTGCTATGCATTACTGTGTTTTCCCCGTCCCAGCCATTTTTATTCCCCATTTGCAGGCCATTCCCTGCCTGCGAGGGTACAAGACAAGACGCATTGCTTGCCATACCCTCTAACCGACACATGATGGCAGTATAGAAACCGGCATTTCAATGAGAAATACTAATTCTAGAACGAAAGTGTCACGCTTGTGCTCTCCTCACAAGCGCAGGGAGAAAAGGAAGGACCCGTTAGCGAGGTGGGGAGGCCGCAGGGGATACGAAGGGAGTAAGTTGCCGCGCAGCTTGGGATCGGTGCACGTAGTCACGTGACCGCGCCGCGCGCATGAGAATGCGCGACGCGTCCGGAGGTGCGGTGCCTACTCAGAGACACGAGTGATCCAGCTGCACGCACGCGCATGCTCTGACAGCAGAGCGGGAGTGCGCGCTTTTTCAGGCACCAACGCGGGGTTGTGGGAAGCCAACGCTTCAGCACGGGTGTCTGGAAACGGAAACCAGGAACATGGAACATGGGCATGGAGTCCAGAGCACAAGGTAACATCCAGAGAAGGATTGCTTCTTGGAGAACGTCCAGACTTCTTAAAGGCATAGTAACAAAAACAGCAAGGTGCAGCGAAACTAAACATAACATAAGGGTTCTTAGTCTAATCCATTGGCCAAGGAATTATAAGCCTGCTACCACGTCAAGGTGAACCCTACTAAGCAGGTACCTACACTACCCGACGGTAAACTAACCTCAGTAGTATAAGAGTGACTGTCCCAGTCTTCCGGAATCCACAGGAGATAAGTAAAGGTCCCAAGGAGGTCCAGGCAGGAACAGTATGCAATGAATATAGCAGGCACCAGGGCAGACAGCAAATGACTAATAGCAGAGAGAAAGTCAAAGAGAGGCTTACTTCCTGTCAGGAGGAAGAGGGCAGGGTTTGCCAGAAAGCAAGATGGCGTTGCTTGCTTCAGAATCCTTAAAGACACAGGATCTTGACTCGCAGCTAGAGGGCGGCGATCAGAAGTAAACAGGTAAGGAAGGGACACGCCGCAGGGGGCGTGTTCCGCGCATCGTTACAGAAAGCACCCAGAAACCTGATTTTTGAGGTGCCAATACAGTGAACCACTACATGCACATAAATATCATTTTTACAAGTTATAACACAAACGTAACATGTTGTTTAATAAAGTGTGTAAAAACTCCAGATCTTAAATGTAAGGCAGGAGGTATTTTTTGTAAGTCCAAGCAGGAATTCCGTGGACATACAGCTGTGAGATGGGTGAATGAGCTTCGGTATTTTTATGATGGAGCCTCAAAGGGATCCAGCTGATTAGCATCTCCCTGTCTAAAAGAGTGTCAGTTATGAAAAGACCCAGCAGACCCATAATGTATACAAAACTGACATACTGATGCACACCAGATGTCAGGCTAGTGACCCCTCCGGGTCAAAAATCAGACTTAGTGGTGCCAAGATATGGGTGTAGCCCAGGTATGCTAAGTGGCATGGGCGTCAACCTGACCCATGCACCCTGCCCACCAGACAGCCCTTTTGACCGGTCTTATGAACTGGGGGTAACTTGGCTATTCGTGTTTTTTTTTGTTCCCACGAGGGGGATTGGATCCACATGTTAAAGATAGCTTTGGGCAGACTATAACTGTGGCTCCCCAGGTATGCCCAGGGTGATTCCTGAATTTTAATCCATGATGTAAAGATGCAAGACTTTGTTCCAGCACAGCAGCAACTGGTCCAGGAGTGAAGGGGTTAATAACCACATAACCACAGGACTTTTAAAACCAAGGTTGCCTTTCTGGCGCTTGCAAGCAAAGGACAATTTCTTTCGTTCAAAGGACAATTTATTTCGTTCCCTTATTCCAGTAAGTGTTGTTTTAAGTGTATTCTGCAGATGTTGTGTGTTTGTCTATCAAGGAAATAAATCACAATTTATTTTGCAACTTGTTCTGTTCAATCAAGTACCCAGAAATATAAATGTGTTGATAAACTTGGTGTCCATCGTGAGAACCCTTTAATCCTCCTACCCAGTAACCGACACCCAGGTAGAGGTCCGATGAATAAGCAGCTTTTATTGTCGCTCTCTCTCCACACTTCTCCTCTTAGTCTGCCGCAGTGCAGAACTTCTAGATGGTGCAGGCTTCATCTCTTGGGGCACTCTGTCTGGATATTGTCTAAGCCAGTCGGCTTAGAATGGCATGCTTGCCCTGCAATGGGGAAGGCTCATAGCCCTCTTACGCCCCTTACGGAAAAGAGCCAGACATCATTCCTTCCCTCACCTCACACCCTCTCCCTCTGGAGGGTAAGCTGGACTCCCTCTCGCTTCAGAGGACAGCTCAAGAATCTTTTGCTTCCTCACTCTTTGGAGGGTAGAGCCAGACTAACTTTAGATCCTCCCCAGAAGAATCTAGAAAGGGTGGGCTCATGGACTGTACCAACCTTCAAGGGGCTGTACACAGGTCATGAGACACCACCTACCTTCCTCTTCTAGGAAAGAAAAAGGGGGGTCATTGCCCATAGATTAACCCACTATGGCCTGGAACTTATCAGGGCTTACGTAGTAGTTATCCTATGTGGGGAAAAACAGGTAAGGTGGGACATACCCTGTTACATATCTATATATATACAGTGTTTGACAAATCACCAAAAAATCTACTCGCCACACAAAAAAATCTACTCGCCACCTAGTACCAAACGTGTGCTGCTTGGGCCAATATTTACTCGCCCGGGGGTTAAATCCACTTGCCCGGGGCGAGCAAATGTATAGGTTTGTCGAACACTGTATATATACATATATATACATACACACATACATACATAAATACATAAAGAGAGAGAGATACAAATTATTATTATTATTATTATTATTATTATACAAGTTCCCAATTCTTAAACGTCATTAAACTGATTGAATCAGAATAAACAATTTCATTCAAACCATTTATCAATGTCATTGGCATCCTTAGAAAGGTTCAAGGTCCCTTAAAGTCACTTGTTTCAGTTAAGAAGAATATGTTTGACACATGGATAAGAAGTAAAGAGTGACACAGTGGAAGCATTGTTTGCTAAGTGAAAAGGGGGAAAGACAGGGTTGCAGACCTGTCTGAGATATGCAAACAGGGCCGCCAACAGGGGGGGACAGCTGGGACTCCTGTTCCAGGCCCTGTGAGTAAAGAGGCCCGGGCCCCCTTCTGCAAACCCTGCAAAGGAGACCTCCTAGAAGGTGTTGTCAGAGGGGGCCTGCTGGAAGGTGTCTTAGGAGGTGCCCGTCAAGGCAGAATGCTGTGTAAGCTGTGGAAGGGAGGCTCCCCTGACAAGCACCTCCATGGACACACTCCAGCAGGCAGCTTTGCAGGTCCTCTCCACAGGCCTCTAACGGGCCCCCTCAATCCTCCAGGGCATCATCTCTTCCCCTCTCTCTCATTCCACTCTCTCCCCCTGCCCGTTTCATTCCCTCCCTCTCTCCTCTCTTCCCCCTCCACTCTCTCTCTCCCCTGTTTCCCCCATCTCCTTCTCCCCCTTCCTCTCTTTCCCCCTCTCTCTCTCTTTCCCCCTCTCTTTCCCCCCCCCCCCCTCCCTCCCGCTCTCACTCCGTCCACCCCTCTCTCTCCCTCATCTCTCAATTTCCTTGAATACCTTAAGGCCTGGGACATAGTAGGGTGAGCAGCGCTGAACCGCGCTGAGCCGCGCTGAGGGGAAACATTATCCCTATCAGCGCGGCTTTAGAGGGCGCTTCCGCACGCTTCCGCAGGCGTGCGGAGGTGTGTGGAAATGCAGGAGACAGGCAAGTTTGAAATTTGCCGCTCATGCAAGCGCAGGGCCGGTCACGTGACTGCCAGAAGCCAATGGCAGTCCGTGACGTCGGCGCCGTGACGTGGCACCCTAGCCCCGCCTCCCGGCCCGCCTCCATGCCGCCTCCCGCCCTGCTCCCACCCTGCACACAAGCGCGCTCGCTGACGCCCATGCAGGGACAAGAAAAATCTCCTGCGTGAGCAGGTGAGCATGAGCGTCAGCGCTGCCCAGCGCCGCTAACTGCACCATGTCCCAGGACTAAGATGTCCCCAATTCTTTCTGCCTCTCTGCTTCTCCAGCATTGTTACTTTCTCCTCACGTGCCAACTGACTTCCTCTTTCTTTGTAAACTTTATAGCCATCTGACTGTCCTTATCTGCCACCAGGCTATGTGCATTATGATGTCACGTGCCAGATCCATAACCTACCAGGTACAACACCCAGGTACTGACTTTCTTGGAGAAATTGTAATAACTCATAAAATTAAAAATAGAAAGTATCCAATTTCCAAACATAGACACGAACCTGCTCCTTGATCTCAGGAACCTCATGCAAAATCTGATTATGATATATTAAGGCAGGGGTGCGCAAAATGGCGAATTGCGCCCCCCAGTGGGGGCGGGAGATTTTTCTATGGGGGGCGCAGCGGTTGCAGAGGCCCCGCGCTCTACCCCAAGGCATTTAAATTAAATGTGACGCATCGCCATGGCAACGTGGGGGTCATGTGACGCGATGTCACATGCATCAAATGACGCCACGGGTCACGTGACGTGTCGTCACATGACCCCGCGGCATCATTTGACGCAGCTCCAAGGTGGGGGGTAATTTATTTTTATTTATTTATAAAATGTTTTACCAGGAATTAATATATTGAGAGTTACCTCTCGTTTTCAGGGATGTCCTGGGCACAGAGTTATGATGACAAATAATACATGGTTACAAATACATAGTTACATAAGTGAACAGGGTATACATTATATACAAGACATTGCATGCACAGTAAGAGATAATATATATTATAGGCGTATGTAACAGTTACAGACCAGATTAAAATACGAGACAGCTTTAGTTTTTTAAGAACTTAGATTGAGGGCGGCTGTGAGAGTCTCCGGTAAATTGTTCCAGTTTTGGGGTGCACGGTAAGAGAAGGAGGAGCGGCCGGATAATTTGCTGAACCTGGGATCATGAACAGTCTTTTGGAGTCAGATCTCAGATGATAAGTGCTGCATGTGCTGGGGGTGAGGAGCAATGAGAACATGTTCAAACCAGTGTCTCAGTTCAACGCATAACATTCTTTATTTTAGCACACGTGCTATACAAAGAGGACAGACGCCCCTATATATACACACAGTATATAGGGTATAGCACTATATATGCTGCTTAGGCCTTCCTACTGTATCTGTACGTACTTCCTACGTACCAATTAGATTGTGAGCTCTTCAGGGCAGGGACTCATTTTCTTAATGTTACTTTTATGTCGGAAGCGCTTATTCCCATTATGTGTTATTTTATTATGTGTTATTTATATGATTGTCACGTGTATTTTTGCTGTGAAGCGCTATGTACATGAATGGCGCTATATAAATAAAGGTATACATTAGGCCAGCTGTGCACAAAGTGGGGGGCGCTGGATTTGTTTGGGCGGGCGCTTGCAGAGGTCCCGCGCTCTTCCCGAGGCATTTAAATGAAATGCCTTGGGATCGCATGAGGCCTCTGCAACTCACTTACCGGGGGTTCTGCAGAGCTGCAGACACGTTGCCATGACAATACGGCGTCAAATGATGCCCGGTGTCATGCGGAGTGACATCACGCGTCTGTCTCCATGGCAATGGGGTCACATCACGTGAGCCCTCTGCGTCATCTGACCGCGGCCATACAAGGTGAAGGAGGCGCGAAAGAGAGGGGGAGAAAGCAGAGGGGCGCAGCTCAAAAAGTTTGCGCTCCCCTGCATTAGGGGCTCAGAACTAACTGAGAAATGATTACAGTTATATAAGTGTTTAGGGGTGGCCATCTTTAATTATCCCAGGAGAAAATTGGTTTCTTTTTTTTTTTTTATTCAGTTTCACCAGAAACAAGCATTTGATGGAAACATGATATACACAATTAGGGTAAAAATGGGGAAACAAATGGACTTTTGTGGAATAAACATATTTTTGGAGCAGGAAAAATTGTTGGTTTTAGCAACCGGGAGCACGTGACCCGTTCTCAAGTCACGCTTCTTGAGCCCAAGCAACGGTAACTTTTGGGTGTAAGCCACGCCCACCTTGGAACCTATACATATAATCACATATGAAGCAGAAACTTCTATAGACACGCCCTTTTTAGCAACAGTAACTATGGGGCGGTGTTTACTTAGCAGAATGAACAGCAGCCACGCCTCCATGAATACCAAGAACGAAGCCACGCCTTAGCAACGGTAACCATGGAGACGCGCGGTGGCATGGGATAGGCAGCCGTTCCTTGTGACGTCATGACAGTGATCCCACCCCGGGCGGAGTTCGGCGCATGCGCTGTATGAGTTTGCACCGGGGAGCGCAGTGAGAGCGAGGCCTTCACCGGAGACCCAGCCGGGGAGATACCGCCATGTACGGGCAGCCGGAGCGGCAGCGGCCCTCGGGCGGAGACTTCAGCAGCATCATCCAGACCTGTAGCGGGAATGTGCAGAGGATCACACGCAACAGTCAGTATATGTATCTGTATACAGTACATACATACAAGCAGTGTGTAGTGTGTGTGTGTATATATATATATATATATATATATATATATATATATATATATATATATATATACACACACACACACACACACACACACACACACACACACACACACACACACAGTTTATATCTGTATACATACAGGGAGGGGATATATAGAGATACATATACACACAGGGTGAATATACAGACAGGATATATATATATGTGAGATATACTGGGATATATTTACACATAGGGTGAATATACAGGCAGTATATATATCTATATACATACATACAGGGAGGACATATACTGGGATATATACACACATACACATGGGGTGAATATATACAGTCAGTATATAGCTGTATACATACAGGGAGATGTACTGGGATATATGCACATGCACACTTACACATAGGGTGAATATACAGGCAGTATATATCTACTGTATATACATACAGTAGGAGATATACTACTGTATATAGCTGTGTAGAGACTCATTGTATTTAGCTGTGTATATTCACACACAACTCCTCCATGTTTGTATACATACATATCCTCCCTGTACACACAAATACAATGTCTATAAATAGAGTATATATTAAACAGCTGTGTATAGGCGGGGGTGTATGTAAATCTCTATTTGTTAATTATTATTAATATTCCGTTTTAAACTGCCACTCAGAGATTAATTTAACTCTGGCAGTGGGAGTTTACAACTAAATATTGGTATTAACATAATGATATGGATTATTCTAATCAGTTGTGTGTACAGATGTGTTAGGGGATACAAGGGGGAGAGGACTCGGGATGTGAGGCCGGAAGGAATCTCTCTGGGAGGGAAAATGTACTGGAACCCATTAGTCATGTCTTTGGATCAATGTGGTCCTACATGGGACTGACACCTTAACTACGTCCCTGCATTATTCCTTATACAAGGGGTGCTCGTCTCTACCTCTCCTCCTGCCCCCCCCCCCCCCCCCCCGCACGCCTTATACAGTGGTTCCTTTTTGTGCATGAATTAACTATATATTCTATTTGAATTGTGTACATTTTACCCCATGTAAGACTCTTAAACTGTATACATTAAAAAGGTGGATTGGATAGTGGGGTTTTGGCTGCTCTTTTATCGGGTCAAATGCAGCATTTGGCGAGTTAAACGCAGGGTCATGTTTAGGAAAAAGCGCTAACAATAGTAAAGTCAGACCAATTGGTAGGTGAAATCCCTTAAAGATCACATACAATTTAGTGAGGGGCGGCTGCCAAATTTAAAAAAAAAAAATGGCCACCTGGTCAAATATAGACAATATGGAATAGAGATACATTTGAGGAAATAGACATACAACCATATGATGATATGAAGCACGACAAATGTCCTTGTTTCCAACGATTGGTCGTTATGGTTATATATGAGGTGCATGAAATAAAAGAAAAACACAATGTTTCATGTTGAGGAAGCCATATTTAGGGAGACCTGTAACGTTTTGTTAATCTACAGTACCTGCAAATGTGATATAGATATATCTATCTAAAGTTAAATAACCTTGTGCTAGTTGAACTAATGTGTAACCAATAGAAACAACGAAGGGATAGGGAGTGATCACAGGACCATACCAATTGTATAATGTAATCAATTATTTAAGTGAGGTAATCAAAAAGATGGGTGCAAACTGTGAACTGAAAAGTGAATCAGAAAAGGGAAGGGAAACACAAAATGGATGTGCACCCTAAAAGAATTCACTTATATGCACACCAAACTAATGTAAAAATTAACTTTTAATAAGTATCTTAAAACATATATTACCTAAGTAATGTGCAATGTGGATTAAAAATATATTAAATCAGACATATCTGGCATCCGTGTCTTTAATTATTAGGTCGTGCTGTCCCAGATATCCACTTAGTGTTGATGGGATACAAAAGACAGAGGATGCTAAGAGTCAGGGTGTTAACCCCTCTGGAGCAACGATGAGACCCAGTAGTGATAATATATAATTGTTCACAGATAGAGCTTCCTTGCTAGTTAGACCAGTGCTACGCACTGCAATAGAGGCGTTGGTGTATTGAAGTGCAAGTGCCTGAATAGTGACGTGAACATATACAGTGTAATGATAATACAGACACTGCAACATACAACCACCAGACTCAGCAGTGCTGGAGTAAATAGCACAAAGATAATTGTGAAGGCACCTCTCATAGAGTGCAAGGAAAGCAAGCACACAAACTGTGAAAATAAATAAATAGATAAACAACTATCTGCTAGGGTCTACAAAGTTAGAACCAGGAGACTACAGACACTGCATTAAAACAGCTCCAAGTAGGAGACTGACAACATTGCGCGTCCAACGCGCGTTTCCCTCCAGCAAAGGAGCTTCTTCAGGGACAAATTTTTTGTAACGTTTTGTTAATCTACAGTACCTGCAAATGTGATATAGATATATCTATCTAAAGTTAAATAACCTTGTGCTAGTTGAACTAACGTGTAACCAATACATTTTTTTTTTAAATAGACATCATATGCTCTTAATGAGTGGAAAAGTCTTGTGTAAAAAAGTGTTTTTGTTTAGTGCAGGGTCAAAGTGATGCTGCTCTTTTCAGCTTAATTTGTTAAAAAGTACAATGCTTCCTTTTGTAGGGGAATGGATTCTGTCCTAGCAATGACTTTGGAAGAGTTTGTAATGAGCGTACAGTATATAAAACATCTTGTGATGTCTAGAACTGCCCTATTACGTCCAGCAGACTCCTGATCAGCACAGATAAGGGAACATTGCTGTGTGTGAAACTATTTGCACACA
The DNA here is from genome assembly GCF_040206685.1 of Ascaphus truei. Lineage (NCBI taxonomy): Eukaryota > Metazoa > Chordata > Amphibia > Anura > Ascaphidae > Ascaphus > Ascaphus truei. The sequence goes on along the minus strand of NC_134488.1, from coordinate 30,254,051 downwards.
AGGATTTCCGAAGCCAGATTACATTGTGCTTTGGGTTCGTGTCAGAACAGCCAGCGCCTCTATTTCAAGGTGATAATGGGGCAGCGGTGCGCTCTAATGCAGCGGTGCGCAAACTGGGGGGCGTGAGATTTTTTTTGGGTGGGGGCGCGGCGGTTGCAGAGGTGCTGCGCTCTTCCCCCAAGGGAATTAAATTAAATGCCGGGGGACAGCGCGAGGCCTCTGCGACCCGCTGAACCTCTGTAAATAGGACGCGTGACCATGGCAACACGGCCCCGCGGTGGCATATGGCGCAGCGCGAGGTAAGGAGGGGGGTGTATCAAAGGACGAGAGCATGCGAGGGGGGGGAGGAAGGAACGCCAAAAAAAGTTTGCGCACCCCTGCTCTATTATAATGTTTAAAGGCACAGTGCCATGTTAGAAGAAAGTGCCCTAAGGCATTGAAATGGTTAATGGGATGTATGGGCAAAGTGACCGGATGACCGTGACGTGTTTAATCTTTTAAAGAGTCGGTCCCATTTAGGACCAAAGTGACTTGATCGTGACATGATATTGGGATAAAGGGGGTTTACACTTTGGCCAATTATTGATTTTATACAGTTTCCTCTATGTGGCACTGACCCTTTTTAACCAATTAAGCACGTCCCTTTCTTTTATTTCCTCATTAGCTGCTCAAATCAGGAGCTTATTAAGTCAACTGGGAAGCAGTCAAGATTCAAGCAAACTTCAGGAAAACCTGTAAGTAGTAATCTAGAGTGATCTATAATACACTTGTTTTGTCGCTCTCACACTCTCCTGTCCACTCCTGGCTTCATTGATACATTGGTGGAACTCTCTTCACAAGGGGTTCTGGATTTCCAAAACGTAGACCCCATAATTTCATACAAACCGTTTTGGTTTCCACTCTCCAATCACCAGATAGTTTGTTTATTCCACTGACCCCCTCCAGTAGTTTCTTATAAATGCTTCAAAGAGTGCAATTTTAAAATAAGTACTGCACGTCATCACTACTAAATTGCACATACTAAGGGACTTCCTATCTCCTGATGATATGACCTTTAGAACTTGGACACAGGAGTCTTGAGGTCTAAACACTAATTGGAAGGTGGTAGCTTCACCTTTCTATATCCTTCTAAAGATCTGTGTCCAGACCTAGAGGCCATGTCTTTAGAGATGATTTGACTAGACTTTATCTATAGTCTGATGCCCAGTTCTTTAGGTCACATCTCTAGAAGACATAGGAAGGTAGTGATACACGTTTTAGTCATCCATATAGACCTCATCTCGAGTTTTCCTCCACTTCTGGAGGCAATGTCTTTAGGAGGACTTGGGAAGGTGGGGATCACGTTAGTCAGACCTCATCTCTAATGGTAACATTACCTGATGTTATTCTGGAGATTTGATCTCTAGAACTGCTACAGGTTTCTAGATAAGGTCTGACTATTAACTTGAATGTGGTATCCCCACCTTCCTACGTCCTTCTGAAGAGCCATGTGCAGACCTAGATGCAGTGACTCCACCGACTATTGATGAGACCTTATCTCATCGTTGTAGAGGAAAAACTCATTAAGTGCGTTGTTGGCAAAAATGCACTAAATATACTTCCTTGTCATATCAAAATACCTTCCTTTGTAAATACTGTTTTTTTTTTTGTTTGTTTGTTTTTTTCCTTCTCTGTCAAAAAGAACATTTAATCGCTTTTTCCTCAGTATTCAAAGAATTTAGTTAATGATTTTTACCTTTAGAACGACCATCTGTAGTCTTGTCGCCAGTTTTAGAGATCAAATTTCCGCAAGGTCACTGGAAGGTGATGATACTTTTTAGATTGGGTTTTAAAGGGTTCTATATTTTTTGATTGGACAGATCTCATCTAGAATTCGTGTCCAATTCAGGAGCTGTGTCTTTGGAAGGTTGCAGGAAGGAGGTGATACAACACTACAGATCATTTAAGAGACCTCGCCTAGGGCCCTGAGTCCAGCTCTGGAGGCCTCATCTCTAGAAAAACATAATGGTGGTAAAATCAAGCTACATGCTATTGGTCAGACCTTAACTCAGATGGTATCACCAACGTCCTATGTCCTTCTGGAGATGTTACAACACGTTGCAATCCTTCTAAAGATGTGTCCAGACCAAGATGCCATGGTTCTTGAGATTCTTGGTCAATCTTTCTTATTTCCAGTTCTAGAGATCCCATTGCATATGCCACTTTACAGGTCATCGGTTAAACCTCACATGGTATCACCACCTTCCTATGTCCTTTTTTTGAAGATGTTTACATTTAGATGTTTCTACAGATAATCAGACTTAATCTGTAGTCCAGTGTCCAGTTCTAGAGATCACGTCTCCAGAAGGGTATGAGGAACTGGTGATGATACTACAAACTAGACCAGGGGTCTGCAAAACTTCCCCTTGCCCCCCCCCCCTGTCTGCACTCCTCCCCCCCCCCACCTCCCTGCTCGCGCCCACCTCCTTACTATATCTTTGGCGTCAAATGACGCCGCTGGGTCACGTGACACCACCACCCTCCCCCTTCCCTGGCGTCATTTGCTGTCGCCGAAGACAAGTTAAGCGAAGTTAGAGGCCTCGCATGGTCCCCCGGCACTTAATTTAAATGCCTTGGGGGAGAGTGCGGGCCCTTTGTAACCGCCACACACCCCTGATCTAGACTTTTGGTCAGACTTTCTATAGTCCTGTGTCTAGTTCTGGAGGCCACATCTCCAGAATGACACGCTGAGGTGATTTGGTCCGACATCAAATGGTATCTACTTAATGTTGTTCTGGAGATGTGACCTCAAAACATTGATTTAGTACTTTGGAAGAGGTCTCAACAAAGATCTGAATGTGGTGACACTTTCCTATGCTCTTCTGAAGTCACATCTGATGATCATGACTCTACAGATCATTGATCAGACTTCACCTAGCTTTCATTCCTAGACATCCCATCTCCAGAAGGGCGTCCATTCTAGATCATTGGTCAGATCTGCTACAGTCCCGTGGCTAGTACTGGACGCTACATCTCCAGAAGGACAAAGTGAGGTGGTGATACCAAGTTACAGATTATTGGTCCTCATCTCATGGTATGACCACCTTCTGGAGATGACCTCAAACTTTTATAAACTGTTTTTTTAATATATTTTTCCTACTTTTTTCCCATGTGTCCTAATGGCCAGACAGCAGATACAACATTCCACCAATGTCCTAGCAAAGGATACCAACAAATATTTAAAGGACCTGGGATCTCTCCTCCAACCACTCTCCCCTGCTGAACAGGTAGGTGCTTATAAAGTAGCATGTATGGAGTTTTCCTGCGTATTAGAACATAATCATGGTGACAAGGACAGGACAGTCATTGTTCTTGTACTCCAGTGGTTTTCAACCTTTTTGCTCTCTGGGCACCCCTAACTACAATGCTCAGTTGCTGAGGCAACAATACAACAGGACAGTGTCACAAGAGACAGGGGGGTCACAGGGAGTCGAGGGGACGGGGAGTCACAGAAAACGCACACGACAGAGAGAGACGGCCTCGCCTCTCCTGCCCATGCTGCTTCCTACTCCCTGCTTGGCCACACTCCACAGGCTCCTGACACCTCCTCACCTGCTGGGTAATGCATCCAATCAGGATAGGGGAAACTGCCCTGCTCTCTCCCTGTGTGGGAGATCGGGGGAAATCCTGCAGTCCTCTCACGGACCCCCAGTGTGCCGAGGATCCCCGGTTCGCAAACACTGATATCCTCCATTTTTAACAGAGGCAGAACACATTTGGCTGTAACCAGCCGTGTATGTGAATGTTGGGGCAGAGAGGAGATAGGGCAATGGAGAAAAGAAACGGCACAGTTATATGGGTGTGGTGCAAAATAAATAATTTTTGCATGGGTTGGTTTAAAAGGGCTCCGCACCTACGCCCACTCCTTCCCTCCTCCTAATCACGTTCCCTAATCCGCAAAATCATATCTCCGGGGGTTTCTCATCCAGCGGCAGCAGAAGCTACAGAAGGAGCGTCTCATGAACGACTTCTCTTCCGCACTGAACAACTTCCAGGCGATCCAGAGAAAAGTTTCTGAGAAGGAGAAGGAGACGGTGGCCAGGGCACGCGCGGGTTCCCGACTCTCGGTAAGGGCGCTCTGCCACCGGCGCGAGTCCAGGTGTGCAAATGTACCGCTGTTCTCACTTGCGAGGTGTGTGTGTCTGTGTGTGTGTGTCTGTGTGTGTCTCACACACATGTTCGTGTATAAAATATTTGTGATGGTCAACATGTACGTGTGTATGTATATCAAATCTGTAGAAGCGCAAACCAAACCCAACATAGCGTAGACTGTACAACATATTTTACTTGGTAAAGGCAAAATAACATGCATAAAATCGGGACTGATCCGTGTGCGCTGGCGTTCTGTTCGTGATGCGGCTGGCGCTGACGTCACTCCGGAACCTCCCAGGCGTACTACGGATCTCTACCTGGGAACCAGTTCCTCCTATGCATTTCGCAACCAGCGGGTCACTTTATCTCTCGTGGACATCCGTAGTAAGCCAGGGGCGACGTCGGCACCGGCCGCATAACTAACACCGCCACCACCCACGGAGAAACGGGGGTGAAGCGACGTCTGATTTTATGGATCTTTGTGAGGGCATCTTATTCTGCTCTGTATTCATTTGAATATTTGGCACGGCCTATGCCAGGGGTAGCCAACTGCAGTTATCAAGAGCCATCAGCAGGTGAGGTTTTCAGGATATCCCTGCTTCAGCACAGATGGCTGTCTTTGAGCCACTTGTGTTGAAGCAGGGATATCCTGAAACCTCACCTGTTGATGGCTCTTGAGGACTGTAGTTGGCTACACTACACTGGGTTGCTGTGTTTATACTTCTACAGATTTCACCTCCTAACCCGAGAGTGGAGAATTCCTCAACAAGAAGCGGCATCTACTGCAAACCTGTCTGCGGCTGACCTGTAACCTGCACTTTAATAACACGCGTGTGAAACGCGTCTTCCTATAACCTCTCGTGTAAGAGTATCCCTCTCCCCCCCCCCCCCCCTCCACACGCAGTGCAAGGTCTATTTGGCTCGGCCTTGTGCTTTCTGGTGTCTGCACTTGCGTGTTTTCCTATGAGACAAACCGTGAAAATGCCAGAAAAGCGGTTATATGGCTGACAGCTTTCACGTGTTGATATAAATCTTACACAAGGTTACATCTACATTCCTTAATTCCTGTATGTTTGTATTTTATTTTTTTTATTATTTTTTTAGGGTGATGAGAGGCAGAAGGAGGAACAGCTTGTTTCATTCGACAAGTAAGTTAATAGCACCGTGGGGTCAATACATATAATGCTAGTCTTTGAAGTGAGAGAACTGTTGAGACTCTTGCCGTAGCCGTCCTGGGAAATGAATGGGGCATTTGACCGTGTCCCTGTCCACCGGTCACTTTGCTGCTGCATGTCACTGACCCTTTAAACCCATTAAACACGTGGCAGTCATGCGGTCATTTTGCTCGTACATGGAACTGATGCCCAAAGGCTAGGTCCCCGGTAGCCGCTACGGCGTGAACGCCACACACAGCAGAGCACAGCCCTCTAGGGGGCAGGCTCCAGTCGGCGTGTGTGTGTGCGCGCACAAGCTACGATGCGCGACCGCCTTGGTCAAAAGATGAGATTTTTGTCTCTTGGCGCGGCGGCTGACCATTGGCCACGTCACGGCGGCGGTTCAGCCAATGAGGGCGAACCAGCTGCGTGACGTCATGGCCGCGCCCCCTCCCGTCTGATCTCTTGCTCTCCACTGGTCGCGGCTGTCATGGTTGCACGCTCTGCCAGACCCTCCAGCGCACGTGCAGCCGGGACCACGGGGGCCACAGCCTAAGGCCTGGGTCCCGCTGCGCCCGGCGGCGCGCACTGCCGCTTGAGCGCTACTCACCATTACCTTGTAGCCTCACGATCCGGTCCCTCCTCGCTGCCAACTGACTACGTGCTGTGACGCGTCAGACAGCAGGGGATACACGAGGATTGTGTTCCCGTGCGGCGACGCGTCACATGGTTCGCGAAGGGGCCAATCACAGACTTGCTCCCTTCAACCAATGGCAAGCCAGCTAGTGCTAGCCAATGGGAGCACATTATTTTCAAACATGGAAGAGGGAAAAACTTGTGTTGTGTCATGGCTGCGCCCCCCTGACCCATTTGACCACGCCCTCCCCACCCCCCCTCAGCTCGCAAAAATGCTCCCTTTGGACCGCAGAAAGTCTCAAGTGCCTCTCCACGCGCCGCCTGTCTGCAGTGCGGGCGCGTGGTCTGAGGCAGCGGGGCCTTAGCCTAACACTGCTGGTCTCTGCTTTCTTTTTATATATAGCAATGAAGACTGGAATCAGATGCAGACTCAGGAGGAGGAAGCTGGTATTACAGAGCAGGATCTAGAGCTTATAAAAGAGAGAGAAAACGCTATCCAGAAGCTAGAGGTAGGAGGAGTATGGGACATGATGATCAGATGCTGTAGTTTAGGGCTGGCCAACTCCAGCTTCAGCACAGGTGGCTCAATCAATGACGGAGCCACCTGTGCTGAAGCAAGGATGTCCTTAAAACCTCACCTGTTGGTGGCCCTTGAACTGGAGCTGGCTACTCCCTGTTTTAGTGACTTAAACGCTTTGCACCACCAAAGTGTGCCTTTAGACTTTCCCTGCTCACTGGTTATTTTTTTTAAACAATCATCCCAAAAACCTAAATGAATGTGGCTGGAAAGTAAGACGCCCTCAGCTGGTGACATCCGTAGACTTCGAAGAACCTTCTCTGAGAAGCTCAGAATAAATGATCACTGATGCTGCAGAAGTCTGCATGGGAAACGGCTCTGTGCTTCCTGTTGGGGAGGGGGGAGGAGGAGCACGGAGTACAAGTGAAGATGAACGGTGCGAGTTGCCGTGTGAACACTACGCAGCTTTGTGCCCGTTTAACTAAAAATGGACAGAAGTTCAAAAATCTCAAGGAGAGAAAATGACAGTTTATGTTGATCTGCTTTAAAGGGCATTCTATTAATCTCCTGTTTTGGTGAAACTTGGCCATACAAAGGCAGTGTCAGTCATTGTCCCTAGATCATTGTCCTCGTGCATGGGGAGTGGGAGGGTGCTTGTCAATCAAGTGGTTTGGCCCTTGCTGTCCCTGTTGGAGGCAGTAAAGTGAAGAATGGAGGAAAGGGAGCTTTGCCTGTGCAAATTCTTCATCAACACATGGTGATGTCGCAGAAAAGGGAGCAGCTAGACGATATCCAACTTGAAAATCTGATTTCATAACAGTTCTAGATGTCAGATTGCTGTTTAAGGCCCTAAACACGGTGCTGCCACCAGGTCATGTTGGTCCTCTGAAGGGCTGGTCCTGCAACACTAGCGCAGACGGCCCATCATGCCGCTGGAGCGTGGGCCCTTGGTTTGAGCTTCTTGTGACTTTGGGCAAATCCCTTAATCTCCCTGTGCCTCGGGCATCAAACATTACATTAGAAGCCGTTTATGGCAGGCACTGCCAGCTGTACATTACTATGTTGCCATATAAGAAAAAAAAGTATGCAGATTGTTAAAATATTTAAAGTGTCAGTACCTCTCAGACCCCCAAAAAATGAATGACAGTACCAGGTTTCATTGGTGGAATGTTGCTGATTGACCCCTCCTCTCTCCTCTCCCCCTCTCTCCTCTCCCCCTCTCTCCTCTCCCCCTCTCTCCTCTCCCCCTCTCTCCTCTCCCCCTCTCTCCTCTCCCCCTCTCTCCTCTCCCCCTCTCTCCTCTCCCCCAGGCAGATATCCTCGACGTGAATCAGATTTTTAAAGATCTGGCAGTAATGATTCACGACCAAGGAGAAATGATCGGTAAGTACCTTATTGCTCCTTCAACAGTCCTTACAGTGTCTGTCTGTCTCACATACACACATCACTGAAACCGCCAAGTATCACGGGCACCGCATGGGTTCACAGAGCTAAAAATAGCCTGTTCAAATACTGTAATAAAGATAACACTCCCCCCCCCCCGTGTGTGTGTGTCTGTGTCTGTGTCTGTGTCTGTGTCTGTGTCTGTGTCTGTGTCTGTGTCTGTGTCTGTGTCTGTGTGTGTGTCTGTGTCTGTGTCTGTGTGTGTGTCTGTGTGTTACATATAGATTTTGAAATATATAAAATATATTTTTTTTATTTTGTATATACTGTCACTTCTAAGCACGCACAATCACTGATCCTGTGTGTGTGTGTTATTTACCAGACAGAAGTTTGGCAAAAAAAGAGAAAGCACACAGTGGTAGATGGATCAAACAGGTGCATTGTGATAGGTGGCACACAAAACCACATATCTCAATTCACCTTTTTGATCTGTCGGTAAATATCACATAACAAGGCCTTATGTGATGAGCACCAACCTGTACAATAACTCACGTGAGTGCAAACTGTTCTATGGACTCTGTCAGTCAGTCGGCACTCCCATAAACAAAGTATGATGTTTGGTGCATGTCCCATAAAGTTAATGCAGTTATACGATACCGTTTGGAATCCGGAATCAAGAGACGGCACACAAGGGGGTAGCTGAAGTAAAAACGTGTGATGCATCACCCTGAGGAAGGTCCCTCCACGAGAGCCGGAACGTTGGTTTATTATGTACCACTTTCACTAAATACACTTTTTTTTCTCAACTACCCCCTGGTGTGCTGCCTCTTGATCCAGATTCCAAACGGTATTATCTATCTATATCTATCTGATGAATCCATGAGATTGTAGCGGTCATGTCCTGTCTCGCGCTTCATGGAATTCCCTGTGAATACTTGTTTTTTATATTTGATTATTTACGTGCCAACGGGGCACGACCTGTAGCTGAAGAGCCAACTCGTAATCGCTACATGACAATGCACGTGTAAACTTGTGAATAAGACGAGGTGTCTGAGAGTGACCGTTTCTGCACACGCCGGTCCGTAAATACATATTGTCTTCTGCTTTTCCAGACAGTATAGAAGCCAATGTTGAAAGCGCAGAAGTCCATGTAGAAAGGGGGACGGAGCAGCTACAAAGTGCATCATATTACCAGGTAAACCTTGCACCAAGCTTTTTATATTGTATTAAAATGCGCAGTTGGCCCCCGAAAATTACCTTGAAAATTAGCTCAACGTGACACCCTTTGACGACTAGAAATGTATTTTATTTTTTTCCCCATGGCAGTTTTAATTTGAATTACCTTTATTTAATTATTTTAAATAATATGAAGGCCTCAAAGCTGCTGTACAGTGTCTACATGGCGACTACCGCTGCTGCTAATTCTAAATGCTTCCACGTGATTGGGAAGCACAGAGTCGTTTTCCGTGTGTGTGTATAAGAAATAACCGCCTGATTGATGACCACATGCACGTTTATCAGGATTAGGTGTGGACACTTACTGTATTAAGAGGCTGAGCACAACACAAGTGACGTAACGCCTCAGCGCCAATCTTTGCTTCGCACCACATTTTACAACTAAGGACAACCATTACGTTTCTGGTGTTCAGAGGAATTGCGCCAAAAACCCATTACAAGAACTTGTCTTTTGTTTTTGTTTTTTGTTTTTTACTCCCTAATGCTCCCAGCGATGTGTATTTTAGTAACACACGGAGATTTTGTGTGTGTGTGTGTGAGATTAACCTGTTGAAAAGAGCAATCCAAAACGATATGGTTTTATTTAAATCGGGTTGAAGCAGGGGGAGGGCAGAGCCGTGCTGATTTTGGCTCCGGAGGCCCCCTGCTTCCTGGGACACTTCCCTCCGTAAGGGCTGCCGATTATCTCTCTGCAGTCTCCACGTCCTGGCCACGCAGGCCAATAGGAAGACACAAGGGATGATGTCACGGCTTCCTATTGGCCCGTGTGACGCGGGACATTTTTAAGCCGTCTTTTTTTTGTTTTTTATATTCCCCAACTAAGCCCAGTCTGGGCTGCCACTGGCACCCCCTTCCGAGGTAATTATCTCAGGAAGCAGGGGGTCCCCGGAGCGGAAATCAACACGGTTCCGCTCCGGGGCTCGAGTCGCTCGGACAACTGCTTTCTAAACGCTCGAACCTCACACAACCCTCTTCCCTTTCTTCCTTTCTCTTGCTCTAGAAAAAATCTCGGAAGAAGATCTGCATCCTCATGCTTGCGCTCGCCATCGCCGCGGGCATCCTGGGTATCATTATATGGATATCTGTCAAATCCTAAGACCCCCCCCCCACGCCCCCCAACGTGGCCCGCTGCTGAGTGCTTTCCGACATGAACGGAGCACACATCTCTCCTATAGTAATATATTTAGTATCAGACGTGTATAAGGTTTCTGGTATGTGAGAAGTAGAGACGGTATTTATAAATGAACACAGTTATGTAGTGAAGCTGCACGAAAAGGCGACCAGCAGACGTCTCTCGGGTGTATCGATTTTTAAAGGGCAGACAGACGTAGCGGTCAAATCATTTTCATCTAGATCAGGGGTGGGCAACTCCAGTCCACCGAGGTCAGGTTTTCAGGATATCCCTGCTTCAGCACAGGTGGCTGTCAGTCCCTGATTCAGCGCAGGTGGTTCAATTAGTGGCTCCATCTTTGACTGATCCACTGATTCCGCCACCTATGATGAAGCAAGGATATCCTGGGCCTGACCGGTTGGAGTTGCTCACCCCTGATGTATAGAGTGGATTTTAATTATCCTTCGCCTAATACTTTGACTAACCCATTAAAGCTGCAGTTCCGCCTGTTTTTGTATTTTAATCACACCCCCCACCCTCCTCCTTTTTTATTTTATTTTTTGTGGTTTGAAACCAGGGGTCTCCTTGGCTGAAATGCTTTATTTTAAGCTCGGGGGACCTAATGATTCCCTTTCTACTTACCTGTGAAGGTAGCACGTTGCTGTCCTCTACAGGGGATACAAAATGGCAGTTTGAATCTCGCGCCAATAGGAAGCCACTTCCTATTGGCCGTGTGATGTGGGCCTTTAGAAACCATGAAGTACTAGGTGGGGGGGATGGTGACACTTTGCTCCTGAATGGCACTGGCCCTTAAACTCGTTGACGTAATTTTCCGTATCCGTGAACCAAACTTGAACGCTTTATATATAACCCCTAAAATCTCGTTTATTTAACAAGGAGCTGTTAACTTCCAATAAATTCCCTGACGGCTCCGGTAGTAAAAATGCTTCTGTGCCCATGGGCCCTGTATATAAACGCTGTGAGAATTCTCCTTTCTAGCTTGTTTTTCGTTTTTAGAGAATTTGGCTAAACGTTTGTTCAAGTCTCGTTAGAATATTCACTTGCAGCCAGAGAGGCTGGCAATGCTCTGCCTGACCCAACACCACACACACGCACTCCCCGAACTCTCCCACACACGCGCGCGCACTCCCAGAACTCTCCCACACACGCGCGCATTCCCCGAACTCTCCCACACACGCGCGCACTCCCCGAACTCTCCCACACACACGCGCGCACTCCCAGAACTCTCCCACACACGCGCGCATTCCCCGAACTCTCCCACACACGCGCGCACTCCCCGAACTCTCCCACACACACGCGCGCACTCCCAGAACTCTCCCACACACGCGCGCATTCCCCGAACTCTCCCACACACGCGCGCACTCCCAAAACTCTCCCACACACGCCCGCATTCCCCGAACTCTCCCACACACACGCGCGCGCACTCCCCGAACTCTCCCACACACGCGCGCACTCCCCGAACTCTCCCACACACACGCGCGCACTCCCAGAACTCTCCCACACACGCGCGCATTCCCCGAACTCTCCCACACACGCGCGCATTCCCCGAACTCTCCCACACACGCGCGCATTCCCCGAACTCTCCCACACACGCGCGCATTCCCCGAACTCTCCCACACACGCGCGCACTCCCCGAACTCTCCCACACACGCGCTCACTCCCCCCAACTCTCCCACACACGCGCGCACTCCCCCCAACTCTCCCACACACGCGCGCACTCCCCGAACTCTCCCACACACGCGCGCACTCCCCGAACTCTCCCACACATGCGCGCACTCCCCCCAACTCTCCCACACACGCGCGCACTCCCCCCAACTCTCCCACACACGCGCGCACTCCCCCCAACTCCCCCCAACTCTCCCACACACGCGCGCACTCCCCCCAACTCTCCCACACACGCGCGCACTCCCCCCAACTCTCCCAGACACGCGCGCACTCCCCCCACTCTCCCACACACGCGCGCACTCCCCCCAACTCTCCCACACACGCGCACTCCACCCAACTCTCCCACACACGCGCGCACTCCCCCCAACTCTCCCACACCCACCTCTGCGGTGCGTTGCTGACACCTCTAGCTGTGTAGGGGGTTATAGTATTAACATTTGTGAAAAGGAGCCAAAATCATAATAATTAAATAAAACCACTAAATTATCTTTTGTCTTCGTTTTCATTTAACTAAGTTTATTTCCAAAGGTGACAATAACTTTGCAGCTTAAGCAGAAGAGGGAGAAATAAAAGGTGATGGATAACAGAGGGGAGGGGGATAGATGCTGCCTGTGTATGCAGTTACATTGTATACATTTACTAGAAAACTTGCAAGGTTTATTGCTTCAATGTTCCGGTTTAACCTTCGTGAGTAAAGAGAACCCACTAAATGCACCCTTACACAATTACAAATGGTGCAAAATCTTCCTATTACATGACATTGTGTGTTCAGTGTGATACAATTTATACCGTGCAAAAAAAATAACATCCCACGCCGAGTGGAAGGGAGGAAAAAGAACGGTAAACCAAGAATCATCAGCCCAAATACATCTGAGTATTAGGTCTCTATACTACCTCTATTCTGTTAATCTGCGCCTACATCCAAAATAACCAGCACGCCTGGGAAAAACCCTCTAGGAGCAAAGTGATGTGCGAGGAAAACTGGAAGGAATTAAGACCAGGAGAGCAGTTGTGTGGACCTCAACCGTGTGTAAATGTATTGTGTAGAGAGATGTTTCATCCTCATCGGGGGGGCCTTTCTTGCTTGGGGGTATAGGATGTTCCAGGCTAGTAACCACCTCTTAGGAAGGTGCTGTAACATGCCGTTTGTTATATGCAGGGATTCATTTGTATGCACTGGTACATAAAATAAACGTGCTGTAGTTCTGATAACACACTGATCATTTAACAGGTCGGTCATTGACCTTTTTAAGTAGCTGCACCTTCATTAATAGGGGGGCAGCCAGTGGATGTGTGCCTAGATAGGCAGAAATAGATACACCTGGTTTTAAGAAGTACAAGCTCTAAAAAAACACAAATAGATACAAGGGTATGCGGATATCGGGGGACCATATATTAGCTTTGAGGAACTCCTTGATTCAAGTATGGGTATTTGTGTATGTGTCCTGGAACAGGATTGTTGTTTCTGACCCCCCCTCCCCTTTGCAGCTTCTGCCTGTCAGCTCCTTATTCAGTTGCATGCGTCTCTGCTCTGAAGACTGACAGTGTCTGTGTGAGGCTGCGGTCCCAGTGAATGGCGCGGCGTGCGCTGTGCGTGTAAGCACCGCCCCTCACTGGGGGAGGGCCCAGTACGCACGTCACGCTGAAGGTGCAGCCGCGCCGTGCTGCACTTTTTTTTAAACTGAATGAAATTGAGTTTAAAACTTGCGACGGAGGCGTGGCCACGCCCCCACCGGCGGTTCACCCAATGAGGGCGAACCAGCCGCGTGACGTAATGGGCAAGCTCCCTCTCTCCCCTCAGAGCGCAGATCGCGGTTAGCTCTGTGCACGCGCCGCCCCCCCCCCCCCCCCCCCCCGGTCGGGCGCGCGTGTCACAGACATGACTGGGACCGCAGCCTTATAGACACATTGTTTCTACAGCAACCTCTCAGCCCTCTTATGTGAAAATGGGCTATTCTATCCTCCCCTGTGTCTGCTGACAAGTTGGTTAAGTCTCATTACTTTCCTGTGTGACACTTCTCCCCTTACTTCCTTTTCAAGCCAAAGGACATTGAGTGAGTACCTTCCATGCTATCATCCCTGGCAAGGCCATTCCATTTTTACCACGTCCTTCCTTTGATACAGAGCACTCCTCTTAGAGAAGCCCTCTCTACCACACTACTACACCTACAAGCACCTTTTATTTCCCTGACTTTGCAATAAAGATAGAAAAGACAAAGGACTTGTAGTGCTTTGGAAGAGGGAAGGGATGAGTTAACATTCACATCTTAGGCTGCGTCCAGGGTGCCTGCTCCCGTGCTGAGGCGCGCGGAGGCTGAGGGAAAGCGGGTGTTTTCCCTGGCCTTGGTCCGGGGGGGTGTCAGCGGGCGGGCCAGTGACGTCACTGAGCTGGTTCGCCCTCATTGGGCGAACCGCTCACGTGACCGGCCCCTGCGCTCCGGCGAGCGCCAAATCTAAAATTTGTATAAGACCTACGCTTGAGGAAGCGTAGGCGAGCCCCTACTAAAGCCGCTCTCATTGCGGCTGTAGGGGCTCACTGGTAAGCACCAGTGGGCCTCAGTTAGGCGCTGACCATACCCGAGGCCTTACACGTGACCCTGGTTCCAGAATAGTATGTAACCAGGCAACCTGCCAAATATCCCTATAATTGTACGAATCATGTCCCCAGCTACATTAAAACACATACATGTGCACTTATATAAAACATATATCGTTGTGCTTGTCGCTCTGACCATCAATGGGTTAATTAAGCGATAAATTGAAAAAAAAAAAAATCTTGGTTATTAAACCGCACAAATAATAGTAGCACATGTGTTAATAAATATTAAAATAATTCATAGTGAAATGAATTCGTTGATTAATGGCGTACTTAGAAACGTATTAAGGGAAATAATAAAATAACACCAAGTAATCTAATAATTTTATATTAATGGTAATAAAGAATAATAATTAAAAATAACAGTTTAAATAATAATACAAATAATTAGTTTAAACGGATGCCTGCACAATCGAGCATGTATGGATGGAGAACGCAAGTAATTTTGTTATTTTGTTATTGTTTATAAAGTTTTGTACGACACCCCCCCCCCCCACTAACGCATGCGTAGAATGGCTGGTTGGCCGTGGCTCGCTGGTTGGCAGGCAGGCACGAGCAACTGCGCATGCGCAGAGGTTACTCGGCGGGTGCGAGGCCAGCGCTTTCCCGAAATGCATAGGGAGGAGGAGCAGAGCAAGATGGCGGCGAATCCGAACTCAGACAAATGTCTATTCGACTGTCCAAGCTGGTGAGAGACCGAGACAAACGCAGAGACTGACTGAAAGAAAGGGAGATAGTGAGCCTGAGAGGAAGAGAGACTTGCGAGACTGAGGGGGAGAGAGCGACCGAGAGACTGGGGGGAGAGAGCGACCGAGAGGGTGGGGGAGAGAGCGACCGAGAGGGGGGGGGGGGGAGAGAGCGACCGAGAGGAGGGGGGGGGGGGGGAGAGAGCGACCGAGAG